>NC_143020.1:11478350-11640433 GCF_055824585.1 Amblyomma mixtum
ACACCAGCGGTAACCCAGGACGTTCCACGTCCGCTGCTTACGAACATGGGTGGCGCTGATGAACACTCTCAAGGTTAGGTTATTTGTAAACATAAATACCCCCGAAAGCAAAAGGTTTGACAGCCGTCGCCGTAGCTCAGAGGTAGAGCACCGGACGCGTAATTCGGAGGTCGTGGGTTCGGATCCCACCGGCGGCATGTGGTTGTTTTTTTCTTTTTTTTTCTTCTGCTTTTCTAATCAATTAGCTTTAAGCGACAGTAATAGTCTTGCTTGATCAACACCACAAAAAAAATAATAATAAAAAAATCCCCTGTGCTCCTTGGTTTCTGTGGCTGTTGGCGGCTTCACTCATATTTATAACGAGCGCCTCATTCCCCTTCCCTTGTTTATATATATATATATATATATATATATATATATATATATATATATATATATATATATATATATATATGATTATTATAATTTATTTATTTATTTATTTATTATTATTTTTTTCATCCTCTTCATGCACTTGTGGTAGACTCCCCCGGTGTTCCTCTCTCGTGTGTTTTTCTTTTGCCTATACTATGTGCAGGTGAATACCAACCTTTACCTCCCGATTCTTGGCCCATCCCCCAGTGTGGGTATGTGCCATTCTGTCAAAGGCTACAACAACAACTCCTCGGCTGTGCGCGTTTGTATCCGCTTTGCAGCCTGGCCAATCCCCCGCCTTGGGCACGTCCCATTAAGCCTGAGGACATCATCATCATCATCTTGCTGAGCGCTGCGGTGCTTGAGTCTTCGGGCTTCTCTCCTGATCCTCCCGCAAGGCTACTTACTACGTGACATCTGTTGGAGGGCGCTGGGTGCAGCTTACACGTGCCGGGCGTCCCCTACAAGCCGCCAAAGGTCGTTATGTTGTTACTGAGGTCGGGCATTACCTGGAACGCAGCGATGTCACCCGGCGTCCCAGCTGAGACGGGCTGCTGCGTCGCTGTCCGAGTCAAGCGTTTCAATAGAGTCGTCACGATACGGTTCTTTTCCAGGAAAACATTCAATAGTTCGCGCACAGAAATACCATCACTCATTGGCGAAAGAGGATCACGCACATCAGCGCCAGTCAGATCACTCTCGTCGTCGCCATCAGCTGAGACTCCCCCGGTCGGAATTTCGTCCTTGTTCATGGCGTCGTTCGCGTCTCACAGCTGTGCCGCTGAGTTCGCTAGGGCTAGAATCCTGCGTTCGAGTATCCCACTTCTGAGATGTTAACACTTTTCACACGCACAGCTCCCACCACTTCGAAAATATTGAAGGGTTTTACTGACTTTCGCAAATTGAACGTAGTACAAAGAAAACGCACGGTTGTCGCAAAAAACTCATAGGAACGTCCGTAAAGAACGTACGTTGACGAACCGCCTTCCCCCGAAACACAGACACACACACATCGTTCTCTCTCTCCTCCCAGCCGTGCCTTAACAATCCCCTTTAGGCTCCCTAACGTAGGGGGCGCCAGCAAGCGGATCGTAAGGAAAAGTCTACAGACATTAAGTTATGGCGCCGTCCCAAGCCGTTACGTACCACCGTCAACACCGCGCTACGAGCCACCCCCACCAGGCGTTCGCGTTTCACCTTCCAGGCCGGACGTAGTGCAGCCCACGGGTCTTCGACGGACACGTCTGGCGAACCGCACGCCACCGGCCGTTGTGCTACCGTTGTGGCGATGCTGGGCTCATCTTCGCCGCTGTCCGTTCAAGGAATTGGGTCTCCGAGGATACACTTTCGATGCACGCCGTCTACTGCCTGGTAATAGGCCGCGGATGATCCTGGGTTACATAGCGGAGGCCGATCCCGGCCCAAACCGCTTTTCCCGATCCCCGTCGCTTCGCCGATACAGGTATGGTTTGGTTTATGGGGTTTAACGTCCCAAAGCAACTAAGGCTATGAGAGACGCCGTAGTGGAGGGCTCCGGAAATTTCGACCACCTGTGGTTCTTTAACGTGCACTGACATCGCACAGTACACCGGCCTCTAAAATTTCTCCTCCAAAGAAATTCAACCGCCGCGGCCGGGATCGAACCCGCGTCTTTCGGGTCAGCAGCCGAGCCCCATAAACACTGAGCCACCACGGCGGGTGCTTCGCCGATACAGATCTCTTCGGCAGCGGAATAAATCCCCAAGTCCGCATAGGTGAAATTAGACGACGCAGCCTCTGGAGGATCGGCTGCTCTACGACGCAAACTCAGATCAGCGACGTTCAACAAAAAAACTCCTGAAAAATATTCTTGAAGAAACTAAAATATCTATTCTCATTCAAAGCAGGATGTAAAACTCAGCTGTCAAAGGGCTATTCTGGCATAGTATACAGCTGTAATCAGGCACTGAAAATACTGGAGAACAAGGGCGTTTGTATTTTTCCACCAGTTCCAACATAACCGCACGCAAGGGCACAAATTCTAACGTCATATTGCTGTGCTTGGGTGAGTGCTAATTTCAACCGATTGCAACTCAGCCGTTAATAGGAAGCACGACATCCGCTCAGGAAAATACAAGTACGCTAACCTAAGACGCGGACCAAGTTAGAGAACGGGATGATGAACATATAAGTGCGTGAACGAAGGGAAAAATCATCGGTTCCTTTCATTCACACACTTCTATTCACGCGAGGTATGAATCAACGAGCAGAGCGACAAGCATTGCTCGTACATTCACTGGCTTTCTCTCTTAAAGCTGGAAATCGCCAAATTTCCCAGTACACAAGAACGAGTCCGGATGCCAGCGCAATCGCATGTGCCCAAGACATGTAAAGGCGTCGTTTCCTTTTCCTCTTCCTCCAAGTAGCACGAAACCCATTTTCCGTGGGCACAAGAGAAGCGCGTTAGATAGCATGTGAGTGGCGTACGGGCAAAACGCACGTACAGCATGGGGCACAACAACAAACCTTTCGCAAAGCCTCTTAACTCCAGTCATGGAAGCTCATCGTGAGGCAGTGCTTAAACGGGAAAAGTGAGTCAGTGAGTCACAGTGTCACTGGAAAGAAAAGTGTATAAGCGATCTGTCGTGCTCGTATTCTGCTATGTGACAGAAGTTTGCATGCTAAGAAGGAGAATCAACGAGGTATAAGGAATGCAATCGAACGACCAGAATTAATTTTTAAGCTGAAGATTTACAGACAGGCCCTACCCGAAGGACCGCGCATGTGCGATTTCAGGATATTTCAAGGGTATATGCTATTTGAATATGAATAGGAATGTGAATCAATATTACATAGAAATAAAGAGGATGTGCTAAAAATGCATTTCAAACATATTGTATTATTACCATATATATTTCACATTTTTCGTACCTGTGCTTAAACTGCAATACCAATGCTTGCTAAGTATACTATGAATAATATTTTGAACGTTCTTAAATATACGTGAAAAGGACTTTTCCCCGCTTAGCATATTTATAATGCATTTATTTATTTATTTATTTATTTATTTATTTATTTATTTATTTATTTATTTATTTATTACAATACCTTAAGTGCCCCAGTGGGGCGTAACAGAAGGGAGTGGATAAAAAAGGAAAAACAATGCAGGAAAATGAAAACAAAAAGTAAATGGAAAATGTAATGTAATACTGCAAGGAATGAAAAAACGTAAGCTTGAACAAAATACAAATCAGATTACATAAGAAAACAGCCTAGTCAAACACATAGTTTTCCGCGGCAATTTTAAATAAACAGGTGTCAGAAATGTCGGCAACCAAGGTGGGCAGGTGGTTCCAATCGCTTGCTCTCTAGGGCATAAAAACTATAAAAAAATGTATACTATTATAAAAAGGATACTAAAAATACACATTAAATACATTTGAAATGGACGAAAAACACCGCCGCGGTGGCTCAGTGGTTATGATGCTCGACTGCTGACCTGAAAGACGCGGGTTCGATCCCGGCCGCGGTGGTTGAATTTCTATGGAGGCGAAATTCCAGAGGCCCGGGTACTGTGCGATTTCAGTGCACGTTAAAGAACCCCAGGTGGTCGAAACTTCCGGAGCGCTCACTACGGCGTCTCTCATAGCCTTAATCCCTTTGGGACGTTAAACCCCATAACCCAAACCAAACAAAATGGACTAAAAACACATGAAATACATTAAAGGTGTATTCACTTCCGCTTAGGAAAAGTACTCTACTCGGCTGTACTCAAGGAGACGAGACAATGCTTCAACTCCAGAACAAATTGTACACGCATAGTTATCATCAATCCAGAGGTGTATGTGATTAGCAGGTCACATGACGGAACGAGAACGGCAAAGTCACCTTGCACAAAGCTAGTTAGGCCAGAGTGCCGCAGCAAACGAGTGCTCCGATACGTACCATGCTTGGCTTGCCTTATATATACCCACGGAGAGCGACGCACTATCTTGCCCGGTGAGGCTTTTTTTTGCGCAAAGACTGTGGGCCTGCAACTTATCTCAAAAGTGCCCGACTGGTCGCGTTCGAATCTGGGGGTGATCTAGAACCGAATTGCTCGTTGAAACTTCCGTCAGAAACAGGTCAGGAGTCGAACTGTCAACCAACAGATACACGGGCGTCTAAGGGAGTCGGTCGGCCTTGCAATCAGGCTCCTTTTCGCTGGCATGTTCGGGCCCGGAAGTACCCGAGGCCCCTATGCCGGTATCATGCTATCACGGTCTCCACACGTATTGTTAATAAGTGGGGATTACCTTCCCGCTAGAAGTTACCATAAACGAAAGGACGACCGGAAAGGGAGTTTTCACTGTGTCCTGAAACGTCATTTCGGGGCCTAGATTGTTCCACAGTAGCATGAAGTGTAATGCAAATATGTTTACGCGGACTGCCCATGTTTTAGAATTTAAGTATACTTTTGACGAATTAATTGCGCATTTACTAAAGTACACTTGAAATACATTGCTAACACCAAAATTTCCAGAAATTCGATTTCGAGCATTACATTGTTCGACGGCAGCTTGAAGTGAACTGCAAATATGCTAATGTGGGGACTGCCAATTTGCTAGAATTTAAGTATTATTTAGACGAAATAATTGCGTATTCACGGAAGTACACTTCAAATACATTGACAACACGCAAATGCCATTTCCCGAATTGTGATTTCGAGTACTCGACTGTTCATCGGCAGCTAGAAGTGTGCTGCAGATACGTTTAAAAGGATTGCCCATTAGTTATAATTCAAGTATACTTCGGATGAATTAACTTCATATTTAAGAAAGTACACTTTTAATACATTTGCAAGATGCTTAAACTGGATACATATTGTTAGGAGAAGGTAAGTGACGCCAACCAAGTAAAATACAGGAAAAACACGACGTTTCGGGACCGGCTCGGCCCCTTCTTCACGGTGTGACTACGGGCGAGCGCAGCTTGGCTTTTTAAGCCCCTGTGTGGAGGACCTGCGGGTCAATGGCCGCAGCCCATGGACATAGGATGAGGGGAGAGTCCCCAGGGAACGATTAACATTCTCTCGTGTTTGCTGTATGTGCCACGACTCGAGTAGAAGCCTCCTGCGTGGGTTAGCTTCCGTTTCCAATACAATGGTGCTGTCGAAGTCAATTGGGTGGTCACACCCTTCACAGTGTTCGGCCACGGCGCTGCGTTGACGATTCATGTGACGGACGTCCGCTTTGTGTTGGTTCATCCTTTCCGCGAAGTTCTTCGTTTCCCCTATGTACGACGCCGGGCAGACGGAACACGGAATTTTGTACACGACGCCCTGGGCCTTTTCTCTGGGCTGCCGGTTTTTTGGGCGGGGGAGAAGGCGACCGATAGTGCTGGTCGGTTTGTGCGTTGTCAGCACCCCTTCTTTTCCGAGAATGCGACCGAGCGTCTCGCTCACGCCTCTCACGTAGGGGATAGGCGTGAGCGAGGGGAGAGGCGTGAGGGGAGAGGCGTGAGCGAGACGCTCGGTCGCATTCTCGGAAAAGAAGGGGTGCTGACAACGCACAAACCGACCAGCACTATCGGTCGCCTTCTCCCCCGCCCAAAAAACCGGCAGCCCAGAGAAAAGGCCCAGGGCGTCGTGTACAAAATTCCGTGTTCCGTCTGCCCGGCGTCGTACATAGGGGAAACGAAGAACTTCGCGGAAAGGATGAACCAACACAAAGCGGACGTCCGTCACATGAATCGTCAACGCAGCGCCGTGGCCGAACACTGTGAAGGGTGTGACCACCCAATTGACTTCGACAGCACCATTGTATTGGAAACGGAAGCTAACCCACGCAGGAGGCTTCTACTCGAGTCGTGGCACATACAGCAAACACGAGAGAATGTTAATCGTTCCCTGGGGACTCTCCCCTCATCCTATGTCCATGGGCTGCGGCCATTGACCCGCAGGTCCTCCACACAGGGGCTTAAAAAGCCAAGCTGCGCTCGCCCGTAGTCACACCGTGAAGAAGGGGCCGAGCCGGTCCCGAAACGTCGTGTTTTTCCTGTATTTTACTTGGTTGGCGTCACTTACCTTCTCCTAACATTAAATTTCCCAACCAGACAGACTTCTGTCGAATGTTTTCTTTTGGATACATATTATTTCACGTATTTGAAAAGTGCTGGAAGTATGCTTTAAGTGAGGTATTAGTGGCATATTTCAAGAATATTGTTGCGGGAAAGAATATATTTACAGATATTTACAAATAGACAAGTACAGCTGCGAGCGGCACCGAGAACACAGTCCGAACTTCGTTGTCGTCTTCTACTCTCCGCACTCGTGCCATCGCTCTTTGTCGTCGTCGTCTACCCGCATCAGGACCCCCGGCTGCTGAAACGCCGTCTCGGCGTTAGGGCAGCGACGTATGGGCGTCGTGGTAAGGTTTAAGGCGACAGACGTGGACGATGTCGGTGGTGGCGCCAGATGACGAGGGCGAGGTTTCAAGGGGAGCAATTTCATAGTTCACGTCGGTAACACGGCGCACGACACGGTAAGGGCCACGGTAGTGTGAAAGGAGCTTCTCGGAGAGACCGACGCTGCGAGAGGGCGTCCAGAGAAGGACGAGTGATCCTGGGGTATATTCGACGGCCAGGTGACGGCGGTCGTAGGCTGACTTCTGGGAAACTTGAGAGGCTTGGAGCCTACTACGTGCTATTTGGCGCGCCAGCGTGGCCTGGGAGATGGCGTCCCGAGCGTAAGCAGTGGTGGGGACTGAAGAAGGCGGCATGAGTGTGTCCAAAGGCAAGGTGGGATGCCTACCAAACAAAAGGTAGAAAGGAGAATAGCCTGTTCTGTCATGAAGGGAAGAGTTATATGCAAATGTCACATAAGGCAAGGCTGCGTCCCAATCTCGGTGGTCTGGCGATACGTACATGGCTAACATGTCGGTGAGCGTGCGGTTGAACCTTTCCGTAAGCCCATTGGTTTGGGGGTGGTAAGCTGTCGCGAGCTGGTGCTGCGTGTCACACGAACGAAGAATGTCGTGAACTACTCTGGATAGAAAATAACGACCGCGGTCGGTGAGCAGTTGACGAGGGGCGCCGTGGTGAAGGATGACGTCTTGCAGAAGAAAATCGGCAACATCGGTAGCGCAGCTGGACGGCAAAGCACGCGTGATGGCGTACCGAGTCGTATAATCAGTTTCGACAGCGATCCACTTGTTGCCGGAGAGGGACGTCGGAAAAGGGCCAAGAAGGTCGAGGCCAACACGGTGAAAAGGTTCCGGAGGTATGTCGATGGGTTGCAGAAGACCGGCAGGCAGAGTGGAGGGCCTTTTCCCACGTTGACACAGGTCGCAAGCGGCCACGTAACGCTTGACGGAACGATAGAGACCAGGCCAAAAGAAGCGATGCCGCACCCGAGCGTACGTGCGGGACACGCCAAGGTGACCGGCTGTCGGCAGATCGTGCAGTTCTGCAAGGACAGAAGAGCGTAGACGTTGGGGTATCACGAGCAGGAGCGGGGAACCATCGGAGCGTAGGTTTCGGCGATACAAAATGCCGTTCTGGAGCACATAAAGGTTCAGAGATGGAGATGGTTTTGCAGAACGGATGCCATCAAAGATAGGTCGTAAAGATGAGTCGTGACGCTGTTCGTTGGCAATATCAGCAAGATCGGAGATAGCTAAGAGGCAGGGCAGGGTCTCAGCGTCCTCTAGGTCAGGTGGTTCCACAGGGTATCGAGATAAGCAGTCAGCGTCCTGGTGATGGCGCCCTGACTTGTACACGACGGAGTATGAGTATTCTTGGAGGCGCAATGCCCAGCGACCTAGGCGACCGGTGGGATCTTTTAGTGAAGACAACCGACAGAGAGCGTGGTGATCAGTGACAACAGCGAATGAACGGCCGAACAGGTAGGGTCTGAATTTAGCTACTGCCCAGACAAGGGCAAGACACTCGCGCTCAGTAATGGTGTAATTTTGCTCCGCGGCTGAAAGTAGGCGGCTGGCATAAGCGATGACTCGATCTTGACCCTGTTGACGTTGGGCAAGTACGGCGCCGATGCCATATCCGGAGGCGTCCGTGCGAACCTCTGTGGGAGACGACGGGTCAAAATGTGCTAAGATGGGCGGAGTGGTCAGCAAATGGACGAGAGATGAAAATGAGTTCTCTTGAGCAGTGCCCCAGGTAAAGGGGGTGTCGTTCTTCAGAAGATCGGTGAGGGGACGAGCGATGCCGGCGAAATCTGATAAAACGGCGAAAATACGAGCACAAGCCGACAAAGGTGCGCACATCTTTCGACGACCTTGGAAGAGGAAAGTCCTTCACAGCTTGAATTTTGATGGGCTCTGGGCGTACACCAGAAGCGTCAACGAGGTGTCCGAGAATAGTGAGTTGGCGACGACCGAACTTGCATTTCGATGAGCTCAGCTGAAGTCCGGCGTTACGAAACACTGTCAGAATATTGGAGAGGCGCTCGAGGTGCGTGGCAAAAGTAGGCGAGAAAACCACAACATCGTCTAGGTAACAGAGGCAGGTGGACCATTTAAAGCCACGAAGAAGGGAGTCCATCATTCGTTCGAAGGTAGCCGGGGCTTTACAGAGGCCGAACGGCATGACTTTAAACTGGTATAAGCCATCAGGCGTCACGAAGGCGGTCTTCTCGCGGTCCTTTTCATCAACGGCAATTTGCCAGTACCCCGATCGAAGATCAATTGAAGAGAAATATTTGGCGCCGTGGAGGCAATCTAGGGCATAATCGATCCTTGGGAGTGGATATACGTCTTTTTTTGTGATGCGGTTGAGGTGCCGATAATCAACGCAGAAGCGCCAGCTGCCATCCTTCTTTTTCACCAGGACGACTGGTGAAGCCCAAGGACTTGACGAGGGCTCGATGATGCCTTTTGCGAGCATCTTGTCCACCTCTTGATTTATGACGGTGCGTTCGGCGCTGGACACTCGGTACGGACGTCTGCGGAGAGGAGCGGAATCACCGGTGTTTATGTGATGCGTCACCACAGAGGTCCGAGCCAAAACACGGCTATCAAAGTCGAAGATGTCGCGGAAAGATGATAAGAGGCACCTAAGATCGCGAGCTTGCATCGGCGGTAGGTCAGAAGCGATCATGTCGGCGTAGTCGTCCGTTGGGTTCGCTGTTGATGGGGCCGCAGGCAACCGGCATTGCTGAGTGGAAGGTAAGCAGCTGTCCACCACTGATATCACACATTCGGCAGCAGGGCACAGCGTGGCGAGTGAGATGCCTTGCGGGAGCGGTTGGATGGATGAACCGAAGTTCAGGACCGGAAGGCACGCTCGGTTGGCCGACATTGTAAATACAATGTGTGGAAGCGCAATGCTGCGCGTCAGGGCAACGTCAAGTTTCGGAGTGACTACGTAGTGACCTTCAGGTACAGGGGGAACAGATGAGAAAGAAATGTAAGTTGCGGCTTGAGGCGGTAGACGGACAAAGTCGACAGCACAAAGACGGTGTATAACTGGGGACGGCGACTCAGCAGAAAGAGGAAGGTCAAGCTGAACAACATTAGTGGCGCAGTCAATGAGGGCTGAATGCTCAGACAGGAAGTCGAGGCCAAGAATGACTTCATGAGGGCACTGGTCCAGAACAGAGAACAGAACGGATGTATGGCGGCCGGATATGGTCACACGGGCTGTGCATAGTCCAACAACATGAGCAGTTCCGCCGTCGGCAACGCGGAGAACGGCTTTGGGTGCAGGGGTCAGTACTTTTCGGAGGCGGCGTCGTAGGGCTGAACTCATGACGGATACGTGCGCGCCTGTATCGATCAGGGCTCTCACAGGCACTCCATCGACATGAATGGCGAGCAAATTATGGTGTGCGCGAAGGGCTAACCGAGGATTTTGGGACTGGGGCTGTACTGCAGCATCACCTCCAGACACTGCAGCGTCTAGTTTTCCGCTTGCGATCGTCCGTAGGGTCCAGGAGAGGAGCGACGGCGTTGGGGCGAACGAGACTGGCGACGGAGGGGGGACGGGGAGCGGCTGGAGCGGGGAATCTCGCCGTCGACTGTAGCACTGTGCTGGGCTGGAGGGGGCGTGTAGTGGCTGGGCTGTTCGTCGTCGCGGTGGGAGCTGAGAGGACGGTATGTGCTGCGACGGGACCAATAATTTCGACAGTGGCGGGAGATGTGGCCAATGCGGTGGCAATGGAAACAAATGGGCCTGTCGTCGGTTGTCCGCCAGTCGTTATGGTTTCGGCGACGTGGAGTGAAGTACGAAGGTCGTCCAGGAGCAATCGCAGTGAGTTCGGGTGGTGGTGAAGACCGTACAGGGCTGACGGGCTGGAAACCAAGGTTGGCAAGCTCTTGGCGGACGACAGCTTGTACCAGAGAGATGGTAGGTAAGCGGGTGTCGCCATCATGTAGATGCTGGGGGGCAGGGGACATAGCTTCGAGCTCGCGTCGGATGATGCGGGTCACATTTTCTGGGGGCGCTGGAGTTGCCCGGTGTCGCAGGTCTTCACATGAAGAAGTCGCAGCCGTGTTGGGGAGGCGTGTGTACGGCTGGCTAATACGCCTGCTTTTGGCTTCCTCGAAGCGTCGACATTCCTTAATAATTCCGTCGACTGTAGTGCAGCTCTTGTATACGAGCAAGTTGAAGGCATCGTCGGCGGTTCCCTTCAACACGTGGCCGAGTTTGTCAGACTCGGGCATGTTGGCGTCAACTTTGTGACAGAGGGCCAGCACATCTTGAATGTACGACACATAGGACTCCGTAGATGTTCGAGCTCGGGAGGCGAGGTCCTTCTTAGCGGCAAGCGTTCGGCCGAGCGGCCGTCCAAACAATTCGCGGAGTTTCTCTTTGCACACGTCCCAGCTGGTCAGATGGTCTTCGTGTGTCTCATACCAGACCCGGGCGGTGTCTTTTAGATAGAATATTACATTTGCGAGCATAAGGGTCGGATCCCAGCGGTTGTAGGTACTCACTCGCTCGTACATGTTGATCCAGTCGTCGACGTCAGTGTTGTCGGTACCAGAAAATGTCCCAGGGTCACGAGGGGGAGAAAGAACGAGTGATGTCATGGCCGGGGCTGAGGTTTGCTGGGCGGCGTCGTGGGTCATGATGAGTGAAGGCAACTGGCGGCCGCTGCGGAGCTCCGTCGTCGGTAGACGTAGGGGAAATCCGCACCTCCACCAAATATGTTGCGGGAAAGAATATATTTACAGATATTTACAAATAGACAAGAACAGCTGCGAGCGGCACCGAGAACACAGTCCGAACTTCGTTGTCGTCTTCTACTCTTCGCACTCGTGCCATCGCTCTTTGTCGTCGTCGTCTACCCGCATCAATATATTTCGAATACCTACAATGAATTTTCAAGAACGCATTTCCTACATAATTTTAATGCATTCATGAACACAAAATATGTTTAAAATGGAAGTTAAATAGTACACGGTATATTCCAAACGTATTAGTTTTCACGAAGGGTAGTTATGGAGTTTCAGTTCAGGGTGCAAAGACTCAGTTACCGAAAATGTTAATCAAACTTGCTTCTGTTTGCTCTCCACGAGTTAATACGTTTCTTTTTTATCTTTTTGTTCGCACCTCCGTTTTCTTGATCGCGTTTCATTTGTTGCTGATTGTACATGTATCATGAGCAACTTCTTTTGGGGCAAGCGGCACCTTTTTGCACATTTCAGGCAGTATGGTGCGCTGCAGCAGTCAATTCTGCTTCGCTCTTGCAGTTTAACAATTAGCTTGCGTTCTCATTAGATTGTCAAAACCACTGCATGGACGTCATATACAACCTGCGGCAAACGTTGAAGGGCACTTATTTTGATATTTATTGTGACTGTCAACGCCAGATAATTCTGACAGCCCAGTTGGAATGCTCGTTTCCTGTGACCCCGTAGCGAAGATTCAGATTATGAAGGCCTTTGACCATGTAATAAACTTCTTACATTGACGAAGCACTCAGGCTTAGGCCTAGAGCCCTTCAATGAACTGGCCTGCCGAAAATCCTTGTGCTTCTGTGTTGTTGTGCTGCTTTTCCGCATTCAATTACTTCATGCTGAACACAGTACAAGAGCCGTCACTGTGCAATGTTGAACAAGACGTCTTTGATCGCGTCTGCGTCGGTGCGATGTGTCGTCTATAATGTCCTTCGGAATGCAGACGCTGGATGCTAAGCCTAATATTTGTATAAACGGAGACTAACTCGAAGCATCAGCGGTCTTTCGTTCACGAGGCTTGCTACTGTGATCTACACAAATTTTTTCGCCCTAGATAATAAAGCATCTTCCTCAGGTCTCCTGTTGCAGTGCGGACAGTGCACAGGCAGTAGCATATATTTCAGACAACCTTAATTCCTTCCTGGATGCCCTTCATTGTTGTGGAAAGCTAGCGTAGATTAAGCTGAAAGAAAGGAGCCTCGAATTGACTGTGTGTTTTCTAGTTCTCTGAAACACAGGGTCGTATCAACTTCTGCAACCAGTTCAAACGGTTTGGGTCGCTGGCCACCCTGTGAGATCAAGCCATTCGAAAACCTTGGTTGGTGTGAGTTTCAATTAATTTGACGCTACTCGTTCTCAATAGTTGCGAAATTGCTGAGGGAACTAGCGGGCCCTTCTAATCCAACCAGTAGGAAGCTTCGTGGGTGCAGACTCCTTCAGATGTGTTTCAGGGCCCTCCTAGGGTGTCCCTATTAAGAAGGACCCTCTATTCCAAAAGGCCCAGGACAGAGCAAGGACTCCAGAATTTCCGAAGCTTTTCAAAATGACCAGGGGAGCTTGCAATAACACCATCTGCCGGGCTAGTTGGTTGCGATCCATATGTATCAGCAGCGCGAACACAACACCGAAAGAAGGAGGAAAAGATAGTACAGCGCTCGGTACTATCTTCTCCTTGTTCTTCCTGTGTTGTGTTCGCGCTCCTGATACATACGGAGCTTGCAAGCTCTTGCAAACCAGTCAGAAAGAAGCCTCGTGGACCAGAGATTGCCACAGATCTGTTTTAAGACCCGACCTGTGGTGTCCCTAGAATGACGGACCCTTTGTTCAATAGATCTGAACAAAGATGGGATTAAGCATTTTGGGATTAAGTATGGGAAGCTCCCCTTGCCCTGCTATAAGGGCAAGGGGAGCTTCCAGGCATCTGTAATCCGGTCAGTACGAAGCCTCATCCGCCAAAGGATGTTATGATCCTTCGTATTCTAGAGCCTGCCGTGGGGTGTCTCTAATGCGAAAGACCCTCTGAGTCGTGAAACTACCAGTGTGGAACTGAAAGCATTGAAATGCCACAGATTTTTCACCGTCGTTCACAAAGTTTCGAGTGAGGCATGGACGCAGACTTTAAAACACGGCTTTAAAACGAAGACTTTAAAAGTCTAGCTTACTTGTCTGGTGTGTGGACAACCTCCGGCACCTCCGCGTTGTGAGCCTTCAAAAACCTCGAGGGCGAGAGCTATGTCACTAAGCTAAGCGTGGGTGGCTCAACGCCATATTTTCATGCAATGGCACGCAGCAGAGGAATCCTCGACCAAACATGATACTCAGGGGACTTACGAAGTTGTGAGATTAACCACGCCGTTTCTGCGCATTAGTTGTGCAGAATGACGCCAAAACTGCCGGAGTCCCTCAGGAGATTTTGCTGATAATCGCTTAGCGTTGATAGGGGTTTCCAGCGGTGCGCAGTGACGCTGCGCCCCGGAGATAGGGGGGAGACTGACCCCCTAGTGCGGCTGTCGGGGTACTAACTTCGGGAACTGGGACTTCACCCCATGCTTCACCCCATGGCGGAGGTCGCCAAGCCCCGCATCCCGCCGCTGAAGGCGGAGTAGTTCTCCGTCGCTAGAGCTTGTGCTTACAGGACAGAGAAAATTCAAAGCTCTGAGGTGAAACATGGGACGGCCGATTGCACAATAGAAGATGGCGATGGACTTAGAAGAACTGAGAGTGTATTTAATCTTTCAGGAAATGATGCTGCCGAGGGATGAACCTACGGTAAACCTGGCAATTCACGAGGGGTTGAGCCCCCTTAAAAAAAATTCCACCAAGCCCGAATGGCGTCGGCCAGACATCTGGTAGGGTAATATGAGAGAAAACGTTCGATGCCGCTTCGAAAGGAGCGCGTAGTTGGCTGTCTCAGGGTCCATATATATAAATGGCGTCGCTCTCATTTCACTGCAGAAGCTGTTAACTGCTCTTTTCTGGTTCTCGCATCGATGTTGTATTACTAGTAGTAGAGGTGGTCAACGTAACCGGGTAGTTAATGCAGAGGGAACAACCGGAAGCGAACTTACGGTGGAAAGAGGAGGCCATGAAGAGAACGGCGGAAAGTGTGGCCGGAGAATGGTTACCAACGGTACCATCCGGATATCGTTAACCGTGGAAGGAGTAGGGTGCGGACAGAGTGAGGCATGCAAATACCAGAGAATGGCACCCAAGCTGTAGAAAAATTGCTCAAGATGTCAATGCTCCTAGATCCATGAAAAGCCCATTCAGATACCCCGACAATGTTTACTTGGTGCGCAGTGCAGCTCTGGGAGATGGCTGTTTGACCGCTGGTCAACGAACCTGCTTCACATGAGATGAACGGCTCTATCCGAAAGACAGCTCCTCAGGACAGTTCATAATGCGGCGTATCAAAGCAAATAACTCAACATGAAGACTGCCAAAAGAGCTATGAGCTTTCTATATTCTTCTCACTCTTTCTTTCCTGTTGGTGTTTTTAATATCTATAGGAATTATAGGGACAGCTAAATTTGGCACCAGTACGTTCAATGTAGGTGTAACACCGAAAAAAACCCTAGAAACGCTTCCACGAACGGCTTTAAATATACTCCAACACTGGCTTAACGTCACAGCTCCCTCGGTAGCCAGTCTCTCGCTGCGTACCACATCGCTGAACGACCGTTGCTCCGACCTTTTATAATCCACGAGGCGCGCGACTGTGCGCCTTGCCTCCGTTGAAAGGGTGAGCACCACACTAAGCGAGATCGTCCCGGTGCCAAGCGTGTCCGCAAATGGGTACACAGTGCACAACGGCACCCTCTCACCGCTGCGCCTGAGCGACGTCAACGTGACCGCCGAGCATGCCGTCTGCGAGGAGAACGTGCGGCACTTCCCCTTCGTCATCGCCGTGAGCACGGTAAGGAGACGTGACTGGGGCCTTATTCTAAAGCTGTCCATTTTACATTGTCCATTTCACAGCCATGCGGTTCTCTCAATCTTCTCTGTGAAGCGAACCGGCTATCGGGTGGTTGGCGACCGGATCTCACTATTCGCAGCCATTGGTTTCAATGTGCCCCAATATGCAGCAAATGGCGAGGTGCATCGCCGCGCTATGTCAACAGCCGATGACCACACCTGACCGCTGTCTGCCTTTTGCTGCAATGTGCAAGCAATGGTGATTGCCTATCAACAACCACCAAATTTCCGGTTCGCTTACCACAGAAGCTTGAAAGCTGCGAGTATGTCTGAGTGACCAGTGAGAGAGGCCAGAAATAGACGTAATGTGGGCAATGGAAAATGGACAGCAAATAGAAAACGGCCCCTGGTCTCCATATGAAAATCACGCTTTGAATTGTTTGTACCGTGTTTATCCCTGTTTTTCGGCCTCCTTTCTTGTATTACTTTAAATTACCTGCCCAGTGGTACAGTATTGATCGAGAAATGATACTATCTTTCTCTATCGAAAAAAGAATAACCTAGGCTTTTCAGGCCTTTAAACTTTTTACCTCTCCCATGGCAACTGGCAAATCATGCTCCTCTATGACGTATAGCCTATCGTCGAGCTCATCGACCACATGGCGTTCAAAAAATTTCGAATTCGCTTCATAGCGTTTATCAACACATGGCTTGCTTACAAGCGCCGCCAAAAGGCAGTACCTATGGAGGGAAATGCAAAGGCATCGGCTTAACATGGGAGTGATCAAGCAGTGCGAAAAATGTCGTTACACCTTAAGCACATTTTCAAACTACTTAAAAAATTGCTCTGAATAATAATAAGAAGAAAAAACTTCATTGTTACACTGAAAATGCTTATTGGTGGGAGCAATATGGGCTGCTCCCGACTTCCGTCTTCTAGTTTAGGGCCCGCACGGAGACAGCTGCCGCACACGCTCGGTCTGCAACTGTCCGGTCTTGGACGACGTGCTCGTCCAAGAATATTTAATCATCTGCCTATGTTCCGGCTTCAGTAAGCAGTGGCGCCTGACTACTGCGTTAGCAAGCACTTAATTACACCACGTTTAATCCATCAATATTGTGTAAACCTCTGCGAGTTGTCGTCATCTTCAGTGATCCTTCTCGTTCGGCTTTTCCCGTAAGCGGCTGTCGTTGCTGCCGTAATTGTCTCCGTTCATGCCACTCCGTACATCGTCTATTCACGCTTTTTAACTATTCTTAGGTGTTACGATAGACCGTGGCCTGTCCTCGACGAAGCACATTTCTGTGCTCAAGAAAAGCTCGACAGCTTTGCAAGCATTGTGCGGTATATGGCAGGAAAATGTTCGGGTCCCTCCGAGCGATCTTTACGACACGTGTACCAGGCCCTGGTAGTCGGTCTTCTCAGATACCGTGCACCCGTTCTCTCGGGGGTCAGACTATCAGGCCTGCGTGTGCTTGAAAGCGCGCAGGCTCGTGCTTTAAGAGTATGCTTGGGCTTGCCATGTAAAACTTCTACATGGGGCACATTTTATGAGGCCCGCGCCTGCCCAGCACGAATTTATTTTCAACAGGAGCCACTTCGTGTGCATTTGCGGCATCTGACCAGGCATCGTCATCACCCCCTGACCAACATTAGTGCGGTGCGTCCAGATGCAGCCTTTTCCAGAGCCCTTTGGATGCAGCGCAATGCGGTGCCTTCGAACTACGCGCCACACCACATTGCGGAGGTGCCACTTTGGGCAGTACCAAAACCATCTATACGGACAACAATCCCAGGGATAACAAAGAAGACGCACATTCCAACAGTCGGACTGAAACAGCTGGCGCTGTCATACATTACATCTATGTATACTAACACCCAGCATGTTTTCGTGGACGGATCCGTGACGACCACCTCTTCAGCTGCAGCGGTGATAGTGCCAGGAAATGCCTCATGTCACCGTTTCAGGCTCATGCACAAAACGTCCTCTACGGCAACCGAATTGGCAGCCATACGAGAAGCCGTCCTTTATATTGGTCACCAGCCAGCGCAGCAATGGGCTCTATTCTGCGACTCGAGATCGGCATTGCAGGTCGTACAAACTTATCTAAAACCAAGGGCGTGCGAGCAGCTGGTTCAACAGATTGTGCTTTTGTTAGCCGGAGCTTTCCACCGCGGCCATATCATAAAGTTTCAATGGATACCGAGCCATTGCGGCATAGCGGGAAACGAGCGTGCTGACGCCGAGGCTCGGATGGCACATAGTGATGGTGCTTGCATTGAGATAGCCTTTTCTAGATCAGACATTGGAGCCTTGTTGGTGCATTTAATGCAAGCGGCAATGCAGTCGCACTGGCGTGATTCGAGTCATCAACAGGACCGCGTCTGTAATCTTGACGCTGGCTCACGATTACATTTGCCATCTATGGTGGTGCGACGTCATGGGACTTTTCTCCACCGGCTACGGCTTGGCGTTGCCTACAGCAAACACTATCTTCACAAGATGGGCATCGAAAGTAACCCAAATTGCGCACACTGCCACACTCCAGAGACTATTGGACACCTTCTTTGCAAGCGCCCGAACTATACTGCTGAAAGGAGAACATTGGAGGCTACCGTGAAACAACTGGACTCTCGCCCTCTCCCTGAGGAAACTCTTCTGGGCGCCAGGACGAGACGTTCTGATTGGTGGTGTGTGAAAAAGGCCCTGCTCAACTTTTTGTGTGAAACAGGCCTGGATACTCGTCTGTGACCGCCTGTGCACAACCTACATGGTTAATGACATGTGTCGGTGTTTGTGTTGCAGACACCAGTTTTATGAGTTTTATGTGCGTCTACTAACCGCGATGCGAGTGTCAGCCAGTGTGTGTGTGTGTGTGTGTGTGTGTGTGTGTGTGTGTGTGTGTGTGTGTGTGTGTGTGTGTGTGTGTGTGTGTGTGTGTGTGTGTGTGTGTGTGTGTGTGTGTGTGTGTGTGTGTGTGTGTGTGTGTGTGTGTGTGTGTGTGTGTGTGTGTGTAGACATCACCCGTGAAACTCATTGTATTATGCCATCATCAGCCTTCATTCGCACATTCCTTTTCCTCCTCTTCCCTTTCCCCTGTGTGGAGTAGCAGGCCAGGGCCATGTTTCCACCGGCCGACCTCTCCACCTTCCCTCATTAAAATTCCTTTCTCTCTCTCTCCCACATTATTCGACTACGGCTTTGTTTAGAGTGGTCTATAATTTGCCGCTCCTCATTGTGTTACTTATGTTGTAGGTTGCGGCCTGCCGAATAATGGGGCGCGATGAACGGTAACAAGATAGCAATAAAATAGCAACAATAATAATATAACAATAAGAAGAGATGATTTAATTGCCGCTGGCTGAGCGCAAGGGCTCCGTCCTTGCACCACTGCCAGCTTCGTCTTCTTCGTCACATTATGTTCTCGCTTTTACACTGCTCAGCTTTCCTTGCTGAACCGCGACGACCGCATTTTACCATTGTTCTCTCAGATAGACTTCTCCGCATAGCACAGTTTATAAACTCTAATTTGTGCGTATCTTGGTCTCACAAAATAAATAATCGCTATATCCTTGCATGCATTCAACTAAGAAGCCGGTTCTCTTTGGACGCCTTCACAGGAGTGCAATTTGACGCCAGTGAATTTCTACTATCTGCAAAATTCAGATCGTTTGAGAGACACATAACAACACATGTGTTCGGGCCTTGCTGTACCCTTGGGTGGCAATATTAATCATGTTTAAAAGAGAAAGGTCCGGACCAGGGAAGCGCACAGGGGGATGGAATAAAGGCGGGGGCGAGGTTTTTTATTTAATCATTTAATCAATTTCCTCAATTCCTTCAGGTAACCTACTGCCGGAGACAATTATAATATTGGCATATATTTCGAGATATATTTCTATAAAGAGATTACCGAGGGCAGAACTGAAGTTTTGGGTGGATGTTAAGTTTTAAATTGTCAAAGAAAGTCAGAACAAAAACGTGGGTTGCAGCATAGTGTGTTTACCTTTCCCGCTGGCGAAGCCAATGTCAGTGTTACCGCGGAAAAAGCGTTTTTAGTAATATGTTATTGTAACGATAGTATATTTAAAACAACCTTAGTACTCTCAACTACAGCGCTAACGAAGTATTTACATCTTTTATAAGATCTCTCAATACAGCCACAAAACGTGGCGTAAGTGACGCGGTAGTCGTTGTGTTCGTAGAACTGCGTAGAGATATTATACTATAGGTGCATATCGTGTCCCTGACACAAACGTTTGCAGACGCCGCCAACCTTGGCAAAAATGTACTATCATATGAAAAAAAAATTAATTGTGTTGCTGGATTTCTCAGCGTAAAGACGTTTCGACTGATCTAAAAAAATATAGCCCATAAAAGTCCGGAAACTGTGCTCTCAGATGAAAGATATGAGAAGTGCGTTATGTCAGTACCATTTCAAGCGCCATCTTTTATTGATGCCTGCTGTTGCATTCGCCTTCTATTGCATAATTTTGAAACTAACTCTCGCGCCATTGTAGGAAATGTCCGTGTAACATATTCAGCTCTGATACGTTTTTCTGTCTTGTTTACTTTCGCTGACCGGCTTATGGTCTTTTGCTTCCTTTATTTCTATTTTCACTGGTATGAACTTCTTGTGGGGAGTGGTACGAGCTAGAGACGTTCACATGCTCTTTCCAGTTTGGTCATTAGCCAACTTACCGGTCGTAGTTCCGTCATCGCTCATCTCTATTTGCTTTTGTTATCACCGAACCCAGTCAGCTGATTACTAGTAAAAGCACATAGCTGAATATAGTGCCGAGAAGCAGTGTCAATTCTGGGATGCAGGTTGTCCGATTGGCCATAATTTTTTTTCTCTTTCAGCGACCCCACTGCGCTTTGTCGAGCCCGATGTAGCTTGCCGACATATTCCTAACATACTAATCTTATGCGCACAAAGAGTGAGAAACACACCCAATCAAAGAAAATAGACCGCATCTCAACTGCTTGCTTATTAAAAAACAACGTAGTGTGTACGCGCCGGTGCTACCACTCATCCCACATGAAAAACAGTTAAATGGTGTGGAAGTAATAAAATTTTCGGCCCCAAAAAGCTCACAAGGACACCTACTTCCATTACGTTTGCAATGCGATGCCCCCAGAAAATGTCGATGTGGCTATATCCAATCTTGCTCCATTCTTTAATGGATGTGTTTTCCGAACCATACACGTTTGTCAGCAGGCATTCTGGTAGCTGACAGATGTTTCCCCCAAAGTGTCTAGAGGCTGCGACACAAAGCAATGATGATACATCAAAATGTGCAGTATATGTTATTTATTTTTTATTTATGTATGTTCCTCCCGCGCCGTTAGGCGTTACAGTACGAGAGGATATAGTTAAAAACGAAATAAAATGATAAGTCTAGCAAACATCACAATACGTCTTGACAGTGCACAATTGCACCACTGCGGTAAGCATTTTTACAACTCAGAACTCGGCAAACAGAGAATAGCCATTCACATTACATACTTTAAAACAAATAATAAAAAGGGGAATCCGAGGGAAATAAATCCCTAATGGTTCAGTGCTAAAAAGAAAGTCCGATGACATCAGTTTCGATCCTGGGAATTTCGTGACCAGTGACTCATTTTTTTCCCGATGATTCTTCTCATGCTACCGCATTAGGAACGTAAGCTGAAAAAGCCGCAAGGACTGACCGCTATGGAACCTTCCCTTTTCTTTCCGTACACAGGACGACTTTGCACTAAGGCTAAGTTGATTGATTACTCAAGCAACATTCAAATTCATCTATGCAGCTTAAATCGCTAATTGCGGTATTAAGTAGGCGTGTCCAGATTATTACTGGAAAACACCTGCTAACTGAATAGCCGAAAGAAGAGAAAACATCGCGCCCTCGTTTGGGGTTTTTAAAGCGAGAGCTATTACGTTCCCCACTACAGCGTGTTTTCTGTAGGTCCACGGTAAGGTCCTCTGCAAGCAGTCGCAAAACAAAAATCATCGGATGCACTTCAATCTCATTATGTGCTCAAACGAGAAAGCTGTGCGCGGTCCGCCACTTGAGCCATTTTCTGTGCTAGCGCTGTGCATTCTGAGGGCTTTTTTTTTAGGGTGCTGCACGATGGCGCTACGACTGCACGAGGAAATTCATCCGAAACGCAGGAAATTTGCTAGTTGCTTTGTTTGCGACATCTTTAGTTACCATGCTCATAAATACTCGTGTAGGCCCCAGTACATATCTCGAGGATCCGCTTTTAAGAACTGTGCATTCACCAGACGCGGCTTTATTCAGTATCAAACATCCAAGTGTCATGGCGGAGTGGCAGCGTCCCCGTCTGGCACGCCGGTAGCCCGGTTGCGATTCCCAAATAGATCCCAATTTTATTTGCTTATTATTTAAGCCACCACACAAGTTATGACTTATAGTTCGTGCGGACACTTTTCCTGTCCATGCCACTAATCAGCCAAGAAAACCTATAGCCCTAAAAACGAGCCTAGCTTGATTCGACTACCCAGTCTTCAGCAATATGGCGAGCTATCCAGCAATATGACGGGCTATTCTTTCCACCACGGGAACAGACGCACACCAGATCAGCTTTTATTGGAAATCTACGTCGTGATTTGGTTCCAGAGGACACCGCATGGCTTTGTGCAGCTAAGGCCTCGTCAATTGTCCTTAGCTGAGGGATGAGGTCCGAGCTCAGGAGCATAGACTTCCACTCCTCGTGCGCAGTTTGTGAATTGTCTTGGAATAGCCAAATCATATTGTATCGGATCCGTTTTCCCCCCATATGTTGTAAGTAACTGTGGAGTGTCCGGCATATATCACTCATAAGGGTAGGGTGTCTGAAGGTATTATTTTGGAGCTGTTTCCAGGCGCCACCTTTGTCTTCGAGAGAGTCTTGCACGCTTCTCCCGCATATTTAGTTCTTTGTGTCCTGTAGTGTATTATAACAACTCTCCGTTTCCCGTAAGTGTTTAGATGCAGATGCCTATCATCATCTCCGTCACGAAGCGCTCGGTCCATCAAACCTCCAGCTCGGCAGCGTGTGTGCAGTCATTACCAAGTATGGAAGCGTGAGCCGGTGCTCACGCGTCAGCGTGAGCGTGTCGGTGCCCTAAAATGTTTTATGCAGCTAGTGAAATTCCATCCTTGGCGTATTGTGGGTCTGCGCTCTTGGAATCCCTAAGAACCTGAGATTGCACAGAAGCCAGAGCCAAAGCAACGATATCTCATTCCATTCCTCTGCACTGTGAATACGAAGGGAACCATCTGTTAGAATTTTGTGTGTCTGATCTTCGAGAATTGCAGTGATGTGCCGCGCATCCTTATATTCGGCAGCATCAAAGAAGTGCAACCCGCATAGTCAGTTATTGAAGTCAGATCTGTTAATGTCACGATCATTGGCAAAAGTAAGAGACCCCTTCCAAATTCCGACCTGCGCCACTCAGCGTGTCTGCGCCCCTGAAGGTGGGGGAAGGTGCGGGGGGGGGTCTCTTATTTTTGTCCATGACACTACATCCATCAGTACGGCGAAGAACTCAGCGATAGCAGTATCTTCTGTCCGAACTGTTCACACTCACAGGTCAGCACTTCACACTTCATTCATACCAAAGTTCGAGGCATAAGCGTCCTCGCTCTGCAACGGCCACAGAGTGCTTTTTTGCTCGTGCTTTTATGTTGTTATGAAATCAGAGGCGCTGCAGAAGTTTTACAGTGGGTGCAAACCTGGACCATACCGTAAGGTAAGCGACAAAGGGCTGGAATGGAAAGAGATTTAAAACGCCGACAACGTTTACACAGAACTTATAGTTCTTGCCAAGTACTTAGGTTTGTTCTCTTCTCGTGTTTGTCATACTGTTGCATGTTTACCTCTATCACGATTTTGCTAGTGTTTCTCCCCTGCCAGCGCACCTAATTTATTTTAGTAGTGTTCAAATTTAGCACCCTGTAGGTACTGCTGGTCTTACAGTTCCTTACGTTCGTCTTTTCATTCAATTTCTATTGTACTCGTCACACCAATGCTATCTTGGTGACGACAGGACCGATAGTGTTCCTAACAAATGAACAGACCTACAGCTTATTTCCCAAGGAGGAGGAGGATAAACTTTATTTTCGTCGACAGATGTATCTGACGGTGTGGGGTTAGAGCCCCATCAAGTGGCCATGAGCCCGTGGCGTTCGGCGACTTCTAGGGCTCTTGTCACAACCCGGATCTGTGTGTCCGAGTCGGAGCTGAGCAATGCGGCCTCCCACTGGTCTGGATTCGAGAGCTGCAAGCCTCTAGGGGGGTAGTCCCGAGGGCAAGCCCACAGTATGTGGGATAGAGTGGCATGTTGGCCACACACTTGACAGGAAGGGGAGTAGACCCCAGGGTATATGCGGGCATATATCGCGGGGTTGGCGAAGGTGTTCGTTTGGAGTTGCCTCCACGCACCTTCTTGGGGTTTGGTGAGAGAACTATGTGCGGGGGGATATAGAAGTCTACCTAAGCGGTAGTGCATGGTTATATCATGAAATGTGACCATACGATCTCTCGCCGTCCGCAGGACGGGCGACACCACAACCCGGTCGACGAATCCTCGGGCATAATTGTGGGCCGCCTCGTTGCCTGGATGCGACGAGTGCGCAGGGACCCAGATCAATTGGATCGGGCGGAGTTGAAGTTTGGTGGAGTGGAGGAGAGAGAGGGTGACAGGGGAGACCCGGCCTTTGGCGAAACTACGAATCGCCGATTTAGAGTCGCTGAAGATGGTTTCTGCAGAGGTGGAGACCATCGCCAAGGCTATGGCCGCCTCCTCGGCCTCTTCAGGCGATCTGACGGGAATGGAGCACGCAACTAGCGGCCGTCCACAGTAGTTTACAACCACGAGCGAAAAAGCTTCGCGGTCGGGGTATCCAGCGGCGTCGACATAGACTGCTGTCTGATCTGTTAAATATTTTTTGTGCAGAGACTTAGCCCTGTGCTTGCGGCGAGCGACATGATACTCTGGGTGCATATTTTTAGGAAGAGGGGTAACGATAAGGTTACTGTGGATATGGTGTGGAAGCTGGACCCTGTCGGGTGCGGTTGTTTCGAAGCGTATTCCAAGCTTGTCGAGTATGTGACGTCCCGTGGAGGTGTGAGTGAGACGCTCGTACTGAGAAGTGAGATGAGCTTCCGAGAGCTCCGTCACAGTGTTGTAGACCCCTAATGCCAGTAGTTTATACGTGGGGGTCCGGTGGGGGAGATGAAGAGCCGCCTTGTAAGCCTGTCGAATAAGGCAGTCAACGCGGTCCTGTTCCTGGCAGCTAAGGTAGAGGTAAGGGAGGGTATATGTGAGGCGACTGATAACAAACGCCTGAACAAGACGTCGGAGGTCAGCCTCTCGCATGCCTCTATGTTTATTAGCAATGCGACGAATTAGACGAATGGTCTGCGATACAGAGACTGTAAGTTTAACTAGAGTGTCGGTGTTTTTCCGATTGCTCTGGATGAGGAGCCCCAATACCCTAATGGTGGATACTTCGCGTATGGGCTGACCACTAGCAGTAATGCAGATGGGAGGGTGGCCGTGGAGGCCGGGTTGACCTCGGATGAGCAGCAGCTCGGATTTCTGAGGGGAGCACGAGAGGTCGGCTGCGGCTACATGGCGCTCAATGACATCGACCGCTTGTTGAAGTGCGGATTCGACCTCAGCATCGTTGCCTGTTGAAACCCAGAGGGTAATGTCGTCTGCGTATAAGGTATGGGATAGCCGGGGGATAGCGTCTAATTTAGAAGGTAGCGTGAGCAAGGCGACATTGAAAAGAAATGGGGAGAGAACGGATCCCTGGGGGGTGACATTGCTACCGAGGTTTATAGGGTCTGAGAGGAGAGAGCCAAAGCTAAGTTCAGCTGTACGACCAGAGAGGAAAGTACGTATATACTCGTAGGTACGGTGACCAGGATTTAATAGGGAGAGGTTAGTGAGAATAGCTCGGTGCGAGACGCTGTCAACTGCTTTAGTTAAATCAAGCCCTAGAATAGCCTTTGTGCCCGCTCTGGTAGAGGGGCACAGTATCTCTCGTGAGAGCTGGAGCATAATGTCTTGCGTAGAGAGATTTGAGCGGAAGCCAAACATGGTGCGAGGTAGGAGATGGTTATCTTCAACGTAATTATTGAGACGGTTGAGAATGACGTGCTCCATCAGTTTCCCGGCACAGGAAGTTAGGGAGATGGGGCGGAGGTTTTCGAGAGCTAGTTGTTTGCCTGGCTTCGGTATGAAAGTCACGCGTGCATGTTTCCATGCTGCGGGGATTTTACCCTCTCTCCAGCAATCATTCATAAAGGCAGTGAGGGCCCCAATGGACGGGTCATCTAAATTACGGAGAGTTTTGTTGGAAATGCCGTCCGGTCCCGGGGCAGAGTTAGGACGGAGCTGAGTGAGAGCGAATCTTACCTCAGCTTCCGAAATCTCCTGATCGAGGGCAGGGTTGGCACCGCCCATGTAGGGGGGGAGAGGGTCCGGGGAAGTAGTATTGAGATAGCGTACACGAAGTTCATCGAGAAGATCCTGGTCTGAGCCGGTGTGTTGATGGACTATGCGGGAAATGGTGTCTCGTTTGGATGTTTTGCAACCGTCTGGGTCTAAAAGGTAACGGAGAAGGTGCCAGGTGCGAGTTAGCCAGAGCTGTCCACGCATGTTTTCACAAACTTGACCCCATTGCTGGGTAGTCAGTGCGATAGTGTGCGCCTCAATCTGTTTGTCTATCTGAGCTACTCTACGCCGAAGCGTTCTATTGTGGCGCTGTTTTTTCCAACGGTTTTGAAGGCTTTCGCGGGCCTGCCATAGGTGGAAGAGACGGCTGTCTGTATTGAATTGATCAGCCGTGATAGGTGATTCTTGAGTAGTAGCAGAGACATCTGCCTGCAGTTTGGAGATCCACTCGTCCAGGTTATTAATCCGGGTAGGGGCGTTCTGAGCGCGTAGGGAACGAAACTTGTCCCAATCCGTGATTAGGGTCGGGCGACCTCTCCGGCGGAACGGGGACATGCTGAGGGTGGTCGCGAGAAGATAGTGGTCGCTGCCGAGGGTATTCCCAGTGTTCAGCCACTGATCGAACCGTACGTTTTTGCAGAATGTCAGATCAGGTGAAGTGTCAATAGACACACTGTTTCCTACGCGGGTGGGAGTGTGAGGGTCAGTAACAAGGGTGAAGCCCAGTTCCTGTGCTCGCAACCACAGAGTGTTACCCTTTCGGTTGGCGGTGCGGTAACCCCAAGCGGGGTGGTGGGCATTGAAATCTCCTACAATGAGGAGACCAGAATGGTGCGCAAGCCTGTTGACCCGGGAAAGAAGGGTGGTGAAGTTGCGTCTTCTGTCTCTTGGAGGGCTATAAAGGTTAAGAATGAAGAGTCTTTGGTCGCCCCTTTTACGAGGGAGGAGTTCGAGCAAGACGCAGTCTACCCCAACGTCGTCTAAGGAGTGTTGGACGGCCGTCAGGTTGCGTTGAACCAAAATAGCGGTGTCGGGAGTGGTGACATCTAGGGGTGAGTATGGTTTATAGCCAGGTAGTTTCACTGGGCCATGAGTTTCCTGAAGGGCGATGATATCAGGGGGGATGTCGGAACTTTGGACATACTGCTGCGGCGAAACCCCCTGCAGTTCCATTGCCACACATTAAGTAGGTGGCGGGGCGCCATGGTGAAGTGTGGGTGAAGCTAAAATGGGTAGGGTGGTGGGAGCGTGCGGCAAGCGAACGTATGGTTTAACGCGCGTCGTGTGGAGGGCGGCCGTTGCGTCTCCCCTAGCTTCAAGGCCTGTGATGCGTGTTTGGATCTGTTGCATGAGGGTGTTAAGTTGTTGTTGGATTTGCTGCTGCATTTGTTGTTGGAACTGGAGCATTTGCTGTTGGATTTGTTGGGAGAACTCAGCAAATTTCGCTTCGAGCTTAGCATCAATTTTAGCCTCTAATTTTTCCTCTAGGCGAGCCTCAAAATCCTCAAGGTCGGCAAAATTAACGTAGCGTTCTGAGCGGGAGGTAGCTTTCCGCTTAGAGGGAGGACTAGAGGTAGTATCTTTGGATTGCGGGTTAGTAGATGGGGGGGGGCCTGAGGTGAGATGGTAGGAACAGGTTGAAGTGGTAGAGTGGCATTTGTTTGAGGTGGTGGATCGGGTGCAAAGGGTGGACGCTTTAAGGTAGCGTTTTGTTGTTGGAGTCTATGATTGCTAGCTTTAAGGGCTGTTATCTCGTCGCGCAGGGCTTGCAGCTCTGAATCACGAGACTGAGATTGCTGAGAGTGAGAAGCCGCAGCTGCCCAGCTCACCTGGTTTTTCGTGGAGGGCTCTCGGTGAGGAGACGACTTGGAGTCCAGGGGTGGGAAGGACTGGGAGCGATTCCGGCTGGAGCGCCGGTAAGAGGAGGAGGAGCGGTTAGAATCCATTTTGGCCGAGGTGTTTCCAGACCTTGGCGACGGGTCCGGGATCGGGAACGATGGGAGGTGGAGGCACTGTCTGAGTCATCTTGTAGCTGGCGTTTCAGTACGGGAGCAGGCACTTTGTAGCGGCGTTTACACATGGAGGAACCAGTCTGGTGAGGACCAGAACAAACTATACAAGTGGGGGTGCATTCATGGGTTTCGTCAGGGTCGCAAACTCCGCAGTGAGGACACTTGGAGAGCTTGGGAGACGGGCAAACGTCCTCTCGGTGTCCCGTTTTGCGACAGTTAAGGCAGGCTTCCACTTTGTTCTTGAAGATGTAGCAGCGCACAGCACTTCCTGTGTAGGAGACTTGGCGGGGGACCTTTGTCCCTGCGAAAGTGATGACAATAGATTGGGTCTTGCCTAAACGGCGGGCGTAGAGAATGCAGTGTTCTGGATTCTGGGGTATCAAGTACTCCATGATTTCCTCCTGGGTCTCATCCACGTACTGGTGGTGAATGATACCTCGGACGTATGCGCCTGGTGGGGCCAAATAGGTGGCAACTGGGTAGCTTGTCGGGCCCAGGATGATTTCCTGTAGCTTCGTGTAAGTGATGGCGCGGTCCCGGTTCGGGGTGCTAAAGGTGAGGGTGTTGTGAACGAAATTCACCCGAAGGCGGTCCTCTGCGGTATCGGAGTAAGTCAAACGAAGGCTTGAGGTGATATGCTCTGCGAAGAGCGTTCTCGCTCCAGGAACGCAGATTTAGGCCCCCGCGAGGGCGAATGATGACTTTAAAGTCTTCAAGAGGGAGACGTGGCAGTGACGGTGCACCTCGAGGTAGCTTACGTGACGTGGAGGGAGGTAGCTGCTGGGACGCGGTATGCTGGGCGGACGCGGAAGGCGTCTCCGTCAGCGGTGGCTTGGGAGTGCGTTTCGATGAAGAAGCGGCGGAGCCGCGTTCGTAGCAGCGGGCTACGTAGGTCCAGTCCGTGGGTATATAATCTTGAGGGGCTAGATCCTCCCCCTCCACGGTGACGACGTCCATGCTTGGCGAAGCACTGGGCCCGGCTGCGAAGCAAAGCCTATCGCCAGCGGCGGTACGCTTAGCGAGGCTGGCGCTGGACTCGGTGGAAACAAGTGTCCATGCAGGTCACAAAAACGGAGTGCCGGTCCCGAAATTGGGTTGGGCAGGTGCCGAGCACCTTCGTGAACTTCGGGAGACACAATAAGATTCGGCGGAAGGTCAAAAGTCGGTCAAAATAGCAGAAATGGCCGGAGCCCATACGCACACGCGTCTGCACACCAGGCCAGGAACGCCGACCTTATTTCCCGAGTGACGCTACGAGCGCAAACGTTGAAAATTTTTTGCGTTCAGTTCTCTGAATGCGTCTCGCTTGTATTTTTTTTCCCTGTCATAGTAGAACGCCCAGATGAAAGGCATCAACGAGTACCACTACGCGGGCAACGACATAACGACGCCCGAGGAGCGCGGTCGGTTGGGAGTCACATTCACAGGGGTATCGTTCAACGGCAAGCTCACCCACCATCTGGGCGGAAGCCAAGGTGAAGGTTCTTCCCGGCCGAAAGTGATGCGTGTGGAAGTCACTCTTAGAGAATACCCCTGGTTTTCAGCCGTAGCTACGGGCCCCCTGAACCCGCAGAGAAGCGGGGTGCCCTACTTCGGCATGATGCGGGCGGCCGATCGCAGCTTCGTGCCGGTCATTGCCAAGTTGCCTGAGACGCACGTGCTGCTCGGGCTCAAGGCTGCGCTAGGAGCAGAGTAGCCGCCGATATCTGAAAAATACTGATGGCACGCTGCAAACTGAAATGTTCTTGCACCCTCTGCCTGCCCGGAATTGAAGTGCTCTTTTATGTATTTATATTCAGCCATACACTTGCAGAAGAAGCTCAACCTGGCCTTGAATGTAGTTTATAGGGCAACTGTGTGCGAAAAGGCGATTTTGCGTCATAGCAGAGGGAAACAAAACCATGAAAAAAAAAACTATGGAGCACTTTGGCAGCCTAAAGTGCGCTAGGCTGCCACGCTACTTCGACTACTTCGCGCTACTTCGACTGCCAGTGACTGCCTATGGTGCCTCGCGCGAGCCTGCTCTGGCTGGCTCACGGCAGCAATTCGTTCCCTGTTACTACGACCAATAAGTCAGTCGATGCATCCACCATCCGGGCTTCAACATATTAGTTGACGCAACAGAGTGGTGTCGTCGGACGACAGCCAGAACACTCGCACGTAGCATAAGCAACGCCGACGGAAACGCCTCCTACCTGCTCGGTGATAGCCCCTCTGGTGACGTCTCTACGCTGTCCTTTCGCCTTCCACCGTTCTGGGCTGCCTATCCTCAGCTGTGGAACTATTGCCCGCATCATCTCGCAGACGCAAAAGTTTCATCACGTCTCTGCGCCGCTCCCATCAGAGATTGCCGCCGAGGCCCGCGATCTCCTCTTAAAGCCACTCGCCTCGGCACCCTTAGAAACGTTGGCTACGGAGCTCATCAGGTGAACAGCAGTGTCACAGTATCGCCATCTGCCACAGCTTATCTCATCCGAAGAACTGGAGGACCGCAAACAGCTACAGTTGCTGCGGCGGCGCCAGCAACTCTTAGACAACTAGGATGCTACCTTCGACCGTGCATTCCTACGTGATCTGTTCCTTCAGGGCTTGCTATCGTCGGTCCACATGATGCTAGTCACCGCCCATGGTTCGTCTAGGGAGAAGATCGCCGAGCACGAGAGTCCATCATGGACGTATTATGTTCTCCAGTTTTCCCTGGCCCTGTCTCGCGACCTCTCACCCCGACATCATCTGTTCCCCCTCCCGATTTGTTTCACGGAGCCTCCGTGAGAAGTTCCAGGCCCAGATTACCTGTCTCTCAGACCAGGTCACTGCACTTTGCACTTCACACGGTTGCTCTCCATCTCGTCGCCGGGCGTCTGTTGACTGGCGCTGTCCGACACCACCCGCTCAAAACGGCGAGGACTGGTACCACCGTACCTTCGAGGAAGAGGCGCGTCGATGTGCTCCGGACTGTAGTTACCAGTGAAATTTCTACGGCACCTCTAGAAGCGGCGCATGGGGTGGGAACTGAGACCAGCCGCTTATTCTTCATTCATGACCGAACCACCGGCCTCCTTTTGCATGTAGATACCGGGGCATAGGTTAGCATTCTTCCCCGCATCCTTACATCGTCATCTCCTCGCCTCTCCCGTCTACAGTTCCAAGTTGCCACACCCCCATTCTTACGTACGGAGAGCCTGCTCTAACACTAAATTTCGGTCTAAGACGTGTATTTTGATAGATTTTCTTTGTCGAGGACGTAGGCTATCCGATCCTAGGAGCTGATTTCCTGCGCCACTACAACCTGCTGGTGAACAAGCACTGCGAGCGTCTCGTGGACGCCACGACGGGCCTCACTGTCCAGGCCCTCTCCCTTCGAGCACCGCTTGTCCTTATACTGAGCCCACCCCAGTCGGCCTATGAGACCCTCCTGGACAAATAATCGTCTCTGATCCGTCCATCCAACTTCTTACTGCCCTTTCAGCACCAGGTCACGCATCACATTGGGACCATTGGCCCACCCACACACGCTCTACCCCGCCGCCTTGCTCCAGACCCGTTTCAGATTGCCTGCAACGAGTTCGAGCAAATTCAGAGCTCCGCCTTATCCAACCCTGCTCTAGCACCTGGGCGTCATCTCTCCACATGGTGCCGGAGAAATCCCCAGACCGGCGAACCTGTGATGATTACCGTCCTCAAAACACCGCTATAGTTCCGGACCGCTATCCCCTACACCACTTCGCGGATTTTGCAGCATCGCCGCACGGCGCCACTATTTATAGACCTGGTCAAGACCATTTTACCGCGAAACCACCTGAAGTGCCCAAAACTGCCGTCATTTCTCCAATAGGCCGCATAGAATACATCCTTAACCGGAAAACCGTGTTAACGCTTTGTGGACACCGTGATTAGGGGTAAGCGAAATATTTAGGGAAATCGTCCAAGGTGGAGTACATTTGTAACAAGGGAGTAAATTACTTATTCGAATCCACCTAAGCTTCCACAGAACCTTTGTTCTTAAAGAAAAATGCCACTGGTCCGGGGTTCGAACCTGGGGACCACCACTTCACTGGAGTAGTCTCTCTACCAACTGAGCTACCAGGAGGTCTGGCATATGGTAGGGAAAGAGCTAATTGATTAATAAATTTAAGTTGGAACAGTGTTTATTAAATATTGAGGGGAATACCTCAAGGTTCCACTTGCATCGATCGTTTCACTCGCTGGCTCGAAGCCTTCCCTCTGCCTGACACCACGACTGACGATTCCGCAATAGCCTTCGACGCCGGCTGGGTGTCCCGCTACGGGGCTCCCTCGTCTTTCAGCACAGACCGTGGCCCTAAGTTTGAGTCTTCCTTTTCTCAAAACCTTATGCCTCTGCTTCAAACCTCCCGAATTCAGACTACCGCGTACCGTCTTATAGCCAACGGCATGATTGAACGGTTCCATCTTTCGCTCAAGACCTCCCTGAAAAGCACAACTGGACGCCAAACACTGGACTACACCCATACCACTTGTTCTGCTCAGCCTATATGATACATTTAGACACAATCTCCGCTGTAGTCAGGCAGTACATGTCTTTGGCTCGCCACTGCGTCTTCTCGGTGAATTTTTCGACTTGACTGTTTTGTCTCTCTGCCCCGAAGTTGCGGAATATGTGACGCAGCTTTGTGCATTTTGCCGTGATCTCCGACCTCCTGTCCTTCGATACCAATCCCGTGTTTATTCGAGCGTTACTTCTGAACTTTCAACTTGCTCCCACGTTTGTGTTATGAGACTCCGTCCGCAAACCACTGCAGCGCCCCTATCACGGCCAGTTTCGTGTTGTCGAGCGCCATCCGAAGTTTTTCATCGCGCTGTATCAGGGGCGCTCTGACTCAATTTCCATCGACCGTCTGAAGGAAGCCTGTAGAGAGGACGTTCTTTCCAGTACACTGCCTGCATGGTTTCGGTGCCCCAACCGACCAGTTGCTCACTTACGATGCCTTCCGGTGGCAGTCGTCAAAAGTAACAGGTCTCGCTGCTGCGCCCAGCTCCACCGGGTCCCTTCACTAGCGGGGGGGGGGGGGGGGGGGGGTTCTGTAGCAGCAGGACCGGTCGCACGCAGCATAGGCGGCACCGTCCGCCGATCACCACTACCTAGGAGCATCCGGTTCGGACTCCTGCCTCGTGCTGGTGCCTCGAGTGAGTCTTTTATGGCTGGCTCAAGGCAGCGTATCGTTTGCTGGAACTACGGCCAATAATTCAGCCGATGCTTCCCTCATCCCGACATCATACTGTTTGACGCAGCATACTTCATATGCTCCCACGAACACCGTGCAAACTGTCAAGATAGGCGGTATATCGGAAGCCGACTCGTACGTTTCTTTCGTTACTTACCGCTGAACTCCGTCGCTGTTTGTCGCCATCGGGACAGTCGAATCAGCTTGCCGACTATTCGCTAGCATCTTCCTCCGGATTGAGGAACGGCGTGTTCTTTTCAGAGCTGGGAGCTCATTGTGGCAGTCATCCCCCGTTGTCGCTGCGAGAGCGCGAGTTTCGGGACGCGAGAGAAGACCACGACGGCATTTGAAGATGAAGCAGGTGTGCGGTATGCGACCGCGCCAACAGGAAGCAAACAAATCAAGACTGCCGGAGTATTGGTAGATGTAGAGTAGGCGCGATGCGTAATCTGGTTTTTTATTTTGCTGGCACGCTGCAACCTATCAGGAGGAGAGGCAAAGGGTCATTTTTAATCAGCGATGGTTATGTCGCAACATGCGCAGTTGTATGAAAAATATTTGCGGGACGTTCATACACGACTGATTGTTTACAAGTCTCTTTGCTTCTCTAAGCCTCACCCCAAACTGTCTGAGCGTATTTTTTCTTAGTGAGATCAGATCATAGAGAGGCCAAGATATTTTATAATACCTGTGGTCTTATATTTAAGAAAAGACCAGATAATAAAAGATATCGCAGCCGCCGAGCTTTTAATTTGTCCTGCGGATCACACAGGCTTTACCACACCACCATCCTCTTTGAGTGGCGATCGCACAGTTACCTTCGATCTTTACGCCGTCATCTTCACAAGTACAAATAGAATGGCGAGAAAAATGTTTCATTTTAACCTCTAATTTTCGCGGCGATGAACAGGTCATTTACGATGTATGTAACATGAACAGAGCCTAAGGGAGGCAGACAGAGAGAATGCACATTAATAAGCAGCTTTTGTGTCAGCCGCTATGCCGGTAGCAGGCTTGCCGCACGAGGCGAAGCTCCGCTTGCAACTGGACTAGAGGGGGGGGGGGGGGGGGAGGTAGAGAAAATGTGGTGATTGTTGGTCTGAAGGGAATTCAGAGAGGCAGTGGGTGACTTTGATGTAATTTTCTTGACCTGAAGTTAAGGCTTCCATCTGGCCAAAATTTATGCTTTTTTGTGCAAAAACAAGCCAATAGATTACGATTTTAAGCTTCGCTACGGCTCTTGCACATTGAACGTGTCAGTTCCGATCCATTTCTAGGAGTTCAATTCCATCATAACCTAGGCTGGAGCGACAACATATACCCAACCCGTGTCACGATAGCGAGAGCTATTGGAATGCTTTCTCGGCTTCGATATCTTTTACCTTTCTCGCTGAAAAGGCAGTTGTATTTCTCTCTTATCCATTCTCGCATCAGTTGTTCTCTTCTTATCTGGGTACCTGTAAGAAAACAGACTAGGAAAAAATATTAGCCCTGCAGTAGCGTGCAGCTCGGTTACTTTTTACCTGGAGGAAACAACACAAATAGTTGCTCGGCAAATACACAGTTTCGTATGATCCCTGTGAAAGCCATGTATGAACTCAAAATATGTATATTTATTTTTAACGAAATAAAAACAAATCATATTAATTTTTTTTCACACGTACCTAAATAGATCTACTGGCTGCAGCTTGCGTCAGACTTCTGTTGTGGTAAATAGGCCTCGTACTAATTACGGAACACAATCAATTGAGTACCAAATCATGTTGTTGTGTAATTCTCATTCGTTTGTAATAGATGCTGCTAAATATAGCTCCACGCCGAGGGGTTTTAAACGCATCTGTTCGTCTTTCCTTTTTGTATAACGTTGTGACCTAGACGAGAAAATGCTTACTTCTGGTTCCGTTTGATGTACTGTTATGTTTACGGTTCGAGCTACCCTTCTGTATTGCATTTCTGAATCAATTTTGCATATGACTAATGGCGTATTATTTTTCTTATCTTTATATATTTACAAGAAACGTTTATGATGCGTCTGTTGTGTAAATGACGGCAAAGGTAGCTTTTTTTTGTATACTGCAATACCGCTCTTGCTGCTGTACCCAGGCAAGGACAAGACCCAGTTAGGAGGTTCAGCACCTCCTTTTGTCTTGTCTTGTGGGTGTCGTGCCGGCGCCCACATTTCGCTGGCGGGCCTGTCTAAACAAGCGCTGCGCGCTCGCCGACGCTCAAAGCAGGCCCAGACTTTTTCGGACAAGTCGCGACATGCAGCGTGACTCATCCCGCCGCGCGGCGCCGACACGGACCCTTCCTCCTCTCCTCCTCTCCGTCGGTGCGAATTCCTCCGACGCTCGCCGGTTCTCGACCATTGGTCTAATTTGAACGGTGGCCAATGATTGGAGGATTTGAACGGCTGGCTGCCGTAACCGTTACCAGCGGCTATAAAAACGGAGCCGCGCTGAACCCGAGGAGCAGACGGGCAGCAGAAGAGCCATCACGCCGGAGCTACGCTCGCCGCCGGGGCCGCCCTTCTTCTGTGTGCCTGCCCGTGGTGCTCTTGGCCCTTGTATCATGTAAAAGCCCTTGTACATACTGTACATAAACGTCCCTTTACTCACCGTCGCCTCGACCGTTTCCTGGCTCGGACACCCAGTCCCAACAGTGGTGGCAGAAGTGGGATGCCCCAGTCCCAACAGTGGTGGCAGCGGTGGGATGCCAAAGTCCCAACAGTGGATGGCAGCTGCGGGATCGACCGGCGTCAGCTACCTCGGCGCGGTGAGTGCCTGATGTTTTCCCCTCAATTCGCCAGACTGCTCTAGCACACGTGATTGTACTTTAGAGTAGGGCTGTGTGTTGCACTGGAGAGAGCTTTGCTGTTTCGAGCCAAGTCGGAGCGCTTTGAAACGAAAGCTGGTGCAGAGGGCGTAAACGAGGCGTTGTTGGAAAGAATTACTTGCGCGTGTCGTACTAGTAGCGCTATAGTAGTGAACGGCAAGGGAATTCTAAGAAAAGGGCAAACTACAAGAGGTTATTGTGCGCGATGGAGAACTTCAAAGTGAAGGAACTCATCGAAATTTGTGAAGAGTTGGGCATTGATTTGGGCCCCGCAAAACGAAAGCATGCGATTCTTGAGATCATGCGAAAGGAGAATGTAACGGCTGAGGAAGCCAATGAGGCCTGGGAGGAGATCACAGAACGCCGTGAGCGCGAGGAGGCCGAAAGACGCCGTGAGCGCGAGGAGGCCGAAAGACGCCGTGAGCACGAAGAGGCAGAAAAACAGAAACAGCTTGAGCGCGAAGAGGCAGAAAAACGGAGGCAGCTTGAGATAAAACGGCATGCCCGCGCTAAGAAACTGATGGACCTGGAGCTTGAAGCGCATGAGCTCGATTTCGAGAGATATAAAACATTGTCCGCTCTGCATGAGACTAACGGTCAGAAGCTGAGAGACAGGCCGCAGCCCTTCGTGATCGCCGAAGATATGGCGAAATATTTGGCGGAGTTCGAGCGCGTCTGCGAGAGAAAGCGCGTTGAGCGGAATGGTTGGGCACAGGAGTTGGTAGCCCTGCTTTCCAGCGAAGCGTATGACGTTGTCAAGCGCCTGTTGGACGACGGCTTGGCGGATTACGATGAGCTCAAAAGCTTCTTACTGGCGAGATATAACGTGTCACCGCTGGACCTTCGCCAAAGGTACCTGCGAGAGAATAGCACCCCATCGTTTAACGATTTTCCGTACCAGTTTAAAGCCGACATTTTAGAGTGGCTCGAAAATGCTGAAGGGTCGGAAGATCGTGACGCAGAGGTAGAGTGCGTAGCTGTAGAGCAGAGCTGCCAGTGCGGCACAGAGGAAGGTAGTCCGTACGTGGCAGATGTAACTGCTGCTGTAACAGTGGGAATTGCCCCGCATTCGCCAACTGAGAAAGCCTCTATACCATCGGATAAGGTAGTCGCAGCATCGGACGATGCAGTTACAGAGGTCTCGCCCATTCAAATTGTGGCGGAGTTACCGGAAAGCGAATCTCCTAGCGTCTCGAAGGCAGGAGAAGTTGTTGAACAGGGCAGAGAGGACGTCCGTCTGGACATTAGTGAAAACACTTGCGCCGACGCAAGCGAAGTAGATGAGGACGGCACACCGTGTTGTTCAGCGCATTCAACAAAAACGCAGAAACCTGAGACTTCCGATCAACGGATGCGGACGCATATAGAGTTTGCGGACGCTGAGTTGTGTGCTAGTGTTTGCAGCGAGCGATGCGAAACGAGCCCCATGCTTTCGCTCTGCTCTGAGCTTTGCGACTTTCCAGAAAGCAGCTGCAGTAGCGGGAACACCGCGACTGAGTGCAGAGCCGACCCTCATCCGCTATCAGCTGAAACGCGCCAGGAGCACGACGCGAGCTGCGTGTCAACACTAATGTCAAGAGAAAACACTGGTTCGTCTGCGCCTGAAGAAGCTAAGGCGCTGGACGACAGTGAAGAACAGAACGTTCCAGACAACATAGCGGCGGTAGACGTCAACCCGTCCGAGAAAGATGAGGCCGAATGCGCACTCAGAGACGCTGAGCAGGAACAGCGCAGCTTTGAGGAACTTGGTGAAGGCGCCAAAGACAGGTCTGATCGAGGTAGCGCACGTGAATCGGCTGAGAATCATAGTGACATTGTCAGAGAACAGGAACCTAGGCGACGAAAGCAGCATGTGCTTCCTCAGGAGAAAATGATAGGAAAGCACGAGAAAGAAAGCTGCAACCGGAAGGAAAGTAACAGCCAGTTCCGAAAAGTGAGCTATCACCACAAGGTGACCGACAAAGAGTGCTGCCGCCGAAAGGACAGTAAAGGCAAACTCGAGAGAGAGAGCTGTCACCGAAAGACGATGAAAGGCAGGCAAAAGAAAGAGTGGTGCCGCCGAAAGATGAAAGGAAGGCATAAGAAAGACGGTCGCCGCCGAAAAGAGAGAAAGGGCAAACGCGCGAAAACGGGTTTCCACCATCGGAAGCGCCAGCGTCGCCGGCAAAATGACTTCAGTAAAGTCAGTCACGTTGTCAGCCCTGAAACTAGCGTCAGAACCAGAGCTAAAGAAATGTGCGAGGCATCACTATCGCGCAAAGCGAAGAGCATAAGTGTGTCGCGGCACATAGGTCTGGGCAGTAGAATAAACTGCAAAAAGAAATCGTGCAAACATTCGCGCGGAAAAGTGCATCAAGGCACCAAACCGAGATTCAAGAGAGCGCTGCCCGGGAGGCGAAAAATTAAGGAGCGGGACAAGTGTGAATCTTGCCGCCAGCACAGAGAGAGCGAGACGCGCAAAGGCACGTGCTCTCATGCGGGCTCTCGCTTTCCGCTGCATTCACGGGAGAAACCGCGCTCCCACAGAGAGCGGCACGCGCACGGAAGGAAAGCGCGTGTACGGCTCAAAGAGCGAAAGATTGTACGAGGCCGCAGTGACAGGGGCAAGAAAATGGCCAAGAAGAAACCGTCTAAGCGCTCAGCCAAGCACAGTTATCGCGATAGAAAGCCGCGATTCGAAATGACGCCACTTAGTAGGCGTAAAATCAAAAGGCCGTGTAGAGGCGAACTACACACCGAGCGGAAAGGCAAACGGATGCGCGAGAAAGTCAAGACTCGTGCAAGGTCTGACTTGCCCCCACGAACAGTGAGAAAGAAAGAACGGTCCCATCGGAAGCGTTGCGCACTCGCTATGGGACGTCGCGACTGGCGCGCGAAGCGCAAAGAAAGGGACAAGTTGCCAGTCAATGAAAGCGAATCACTCGTACTGTAGCTCCCGTAGAAACTGGAAAGACAAGTAGAGAGAAAGAAAAGCGCGTATACCGCGAAAGAGGCAGAGACATTAGCTACCGCGGTAGTAGAGCGAGAAAGAAAAGCGCGTCTACCGCGAAAGAGGCAGAGACGTTAGCTACCACGGTAGTAGAGAGAGAGAGAGAGAAAAGCGCAGCACAGCGAAAGAGGCAGAGTCACTAGTTTCCGCTGTAGCGGGTGTCGTTTACCGTCCGTTAGAAGCGAGGAAAACGCGAACGTAGACGCACTAAGCCGTGTGTTCTAAGCAAGGCTGGCTTCGCCTCCTCGTGACCTACATTTTGTCTCTTCGCGAACAGCTGTTTTAAGTTCGCTCGTAGATCGGGGAAAAATTTGTCCTCATTTGTGGCCTCAGCTGTGTGTTCTGGCCGAGTGATCTCAAGAGAGCGAATTTATTTTGCATTCATTTCATTCCGAGTGTTTCATGTGTTTGACACTTTGTTTGAGTTAATTACTTTGGAGTTCTTGTATCCCACATGTGTCTCTTGTAGAAGAGGGAACAAAAAGGGGACAGAAATATAGCCAGCAGAGGTTTTTTGACTTGAAGTCTGGTGTTTTGACGGGTGACGGAGGGCACTTGCTCGTGTTGGGTGTTGCCTGTTGTCGGTTGGTTCTTGGCAACATGCAGAACGATCAACGACCGATGCTGAGAAGCAAGCTCTTCCGAAGGACCGAGCGAAGCTGATCCAGTCACCTGGGCGACAAAGCTGCGGAGCAGTGATCCTGTACTGCCGAGCGGGACCCGTTCTCGGAAAGGAGCCTGGAGCTACCTGCGGCTGAACACCGGACGAGAACTTGGAGGAGCCTGGCGTACGAGCGCGCCCCGCATCCGAGCCACGCGGAAGTAGCTCGTCTTCGTGGCGCATTGTCTGGCGGCGGTGGTGCTGTCGTGCCGGCGCCCACATTTCGCTGGCGGGCCTGTCTAAACAAGCGCTGCGCGCTCGCCGACGCTCAAAGCAGGCCCAAACTTTCTCGGACAAGTCGCGACATGCAGCGTGACTCATCCCGCCGCGCGGCGCCGACACGGACCCTTCCTCCTCTCCTCCTCTCCGTCGGTGCGAATTCCTCCGACGCTCGCCGGTTCTCGACCATTGGTCTAATTTGAACGGTGGCCAGTGATTGGAGGATTTGAACGGCTGGCTGCCGTAACCGTTACCAGCGGCTATAAAAACGGAGCCGCGCTGAACCCGAGGAGCAGACGGGCAGCAGAAGAGCCATCACGCCGGAGCTACGCTCGCCGCCGGGGCCGCCCTTCTTCTTTGTGCTCGCCCGTGGTGCTCTTGGCCCTTGTATCATGTAAAAGCCCTTGTACATACTGTACATAAAGTTCATTTGACTCACCGTCGCCTCGACCGTTTCATGGCTGGGATGCCCCTAAGTCCTAATATGGGCAATACGTGTATGTTGCCCGAAGGAGAAATTAACAAAAAAAAAACTCATCCTCCCCGCCTTTCATCCTCCTCCTCCATGCAGTTGGCACACGAAAGTACGGTCGGATAACGGTACAGATATGCTATAGTCGGATTATAACCGATGTTAAGGTGATCGTTCCGTAGGAGATGAATGAATGAGATGGAGCGTTCGGGGTGAAGTGATGGAATGGTCTGTTTTTTCTTGAACGTTTTGGTACTACATGTTCATTTGCTTCCGATATTCCGATATTAAAGGACCTCTAGTCCGGACGATAGGCATGGCCTGAAGATCGCAGTTTCCTGGTGTAATGTTTCGCTGACAAGCTGATCTGTCAGGTCGTCACCATTGGTAGTGTGCGCAGCGCATGTGTAAATGTGAGCGTGATCCGGAGGGGGTTGATGATGAGAAGCTTCTGCCTTAAACAATAGATTTTTACTAAAAACGAGGAGTCGATGAAGTTGTCATCAATGCTTTCTTATCCAGAAAAGAAAGACGACCGTCGATGAACAGCACAACTCCCTTTCTTTTCCTGGTAATATTAATGCAGCATATATTGTCACAGCAGAGAAAAGACACTCCTCAACGTCGCCAGCACGTAGTGCTAATGACGGGCTGTTGTGAGGAGAGCGATGTACACATGCACGTGATAAGCACACCACTGTAGAGTGCAATACGTATGCTTTGTTTCCAAGAGTCTTATTTATGAACCGCCGAGACAACAGTACAAAGCGAAGCAAAGGAATTGCTTCATTGCGAAAAATTTCAAGGTTCATTAGAGTCTTCCATGAGGCCAATGCGCCGGCGTCTCAGCATGAAGATGGCCACAGATATTGATCTCGCTGCAGTGCCAAAACAATGAGCGCAGGATTTGGAACCGCCTCAGAGTGCGCGGTTCGGTTGCAAAGTCGTAAAAATAGTCCCTGGTCATTGTCAGGTAGCCTGCATAGTTGAGAGATTGCAAAGTAAGTCATTGTTAGGTAGCCTGCTTCTGAGTAACTCTGGGGACGGACTGCAAAGCATGATCGATGACTTCAGAGCAGAACGATGGGTCTAAAAACTAATATATGGAAAATTTAAGTAACGTTTAGCAGCCTCGCAACTGAACAGCGGTTTACAATTGATAGCGAGGCGCTGGAAGTGGTAAGGAAATGCGTCTAATTATGGCAGATACTGACCGCAGGTCCTAACCATGAAAGTGAAGCAATTTTAGAAGAATAGTAAAGGGGTGGAGCGCATTTTTCAGGCATTTTCTCGGGTCGTAAAGAGAAGTTTAGCAAAACCCTTCAAGAGAAAAGTATATAACAGCTCTTATCAGGAATCTTTTATGGGGCAGATTGACAGTTTCTAAAAGAAAAATTCAAGTCGCATCTTTTGAAAAAGCTCAAATATATATATATTTGTTTGCGCAGAAAACGCTGAAGCAGCAGAAATGCTTAAATCCGGCTGTGTCTTGTATTGCTGTGTCTCGTGCCAGTTTTCGTTTACTCATTCACTAATAAAAATCGAAAATACAACTTATTATGAGTAAATCACCGGAACTGCTGCTATTTGAAAATTATGTATAAAGAAATACATCTTATATTTTCCTTTAAGTCTCAGAAGAAAGCTTCTGCAACTTTGATTAGCATATAACTTAAATAGATGTCGCCACATTTCTCAACTTTTTGAGTTAGATTCGCAGCATGAGCACAATTTTTATCACTGCAGGTGGATAGGCAAGAAGCTTCCTTTAAAGACAAAATGGCCAATAACATTGCAACGGTAAAGCGGCATCTAAAGTGAAAATTAGACATTACATTAATGCGCACATCGATATAAAGCGAAAATGAGTTTCATTAAGTAAAAGCATTCGGACGATTTCTCTTTTCGGAGACATTCAATTTTCTAGGTGTCGCGCTTGTATTAAAACTTCCCGAAAAATAAAAGTGACATGAAATTATCATCTAGAAAAGGCTTCCAAGGATGCCACTATTTTTTTCAATAACGCTTCATTGGTTTTCTCAGACGTCTGCAGAAAGAGACTACTAGACTACATATGCACAGGTGGCGCAAATGATCTAAAGTACTCATTCAAAGACCGAACAATCCTCAAAGTATACTGCGCACACAAAAACAAGAACTTGTTGTGCGTACATTCCCGTCCTTGTTTTTGTGTGCGCAGTATACTTTGAAAAGAGACTGCACCTTTTGTATATTTCTGCTACTTCGTTTTGTTGCATTTCTGTGCCTTAGTGTAATTTTTGTTTCTCTTGTGCTTGCTTGTTTGCGGTTATTTCACTTCGATGTATTTCTGTATCTTTTACTGTATTTTTTTTCTTCTTATTGCTTGCCTTCGTTGTATTTCATATCTTTTTTTTCCACCTTTTTCCATGTTGAAGAAATATACCTGATGTTAATTCGCCTCCCCCTCATGTAATGCCCTTGGGCCCTTAAGGAGAAAATAAATGAAACGAAATATGTGTGACAGACTCGCCCAACAATGCACTCTTTTAAACCGAACAATGGCGTCCCATCTCGCGCAAAGGAGATATCTGGGTATCAAGGACTCGTGCGTCAACACAGGCTTCAACACATACACCATCTACCCTCGGCTTCTCAACTGGTCAACACGCATGGGTTGGCGTTTCTTCAGTGGCAACACTTCATAAGCAAATTCGTTTCTCGCCTAAAGGCTTCCTCTTCAGCTTATTTTCTGCATATCTGAAGTTACGAAGTGTTCGTTTGTTGATTGCGTGTATTTAGCCCAGCGGAGCCGTGATGATTATAACTGCCTTTTTTTTGTTAGTGTGTTGCAGCAATTTGATTCGCTATCGAAGCCACTCTGCCTTGGTTGTATAGACCACGTTAGACGAGGTCAGAATTTTCCGAATCTATCGTGCCCGCGCAATCGCCTTGTACTACGGCTTGGCACGATACTTCAAAAACATATCCTGGATAGCGATGTTCCAAACCTTCAAAAATTCTATTTGTGGAACCTATAGAAGTTACAGAATCAAAACTGACTTTCCATACAGGTACTCGCTACTGTATCGTCGATAATTAGATATCTCACTGAAATCACCACTATTAATAAAGGTGGCAGTGCTATTAGCTAAGTGAAAAAAAAAATGTTATTTCTGGATTCGTTGGTGTATTCGATATAGGGCACTGTTTTTGGGAGGGTTTTGAGTAATGCGGCCGAACGGATTCCATTAACCTCCAATTTTAGTGAGTTGCATTCTTGGCGCAGGTGGTATTCTTTGAAGCCGCCGCGGTGGCTCAGCGGTTATGGTGCTCGGCTGCTGACCCGAAAGACGCGGGTTCGATCCCGGCCGCGGCGGCTGGAATTTCTTTGGAGGAGAAATTCTAGAGGCCCGTGTACTGTGCGATGTCAGTGCACGTTAAAGAACCCCAGGTGGTCGAAATTTCCGGAGCCCTTCACTACGGCGTCTCTCATAGCCTCAGTCGCTTTGGGACGTTAAGCCCCATAAACCAAACCAAACCAAACCGTATTCTTTGAAATTGAACTGAAGCTATGGAATTGAACTGAAGCTTTGAACTGAAGCTATGGGAACGTTGAAAAGAACACTTTCATAAGCAGCCTAGCAATATCATTATTAAAAGGTAATATTACTAAAATAAACCAGCCAGTGAGCACTTCACTACACAGGAATAACTTTGAAACTTTAGCTGATGACTTTAACTTGCTAATGCAGTATTTACCGAGCTGTCTCTGCCCTTGCACTGTGCAAAAGGGTATAAGGAGTATTCTTGTTTGAAAGTTTGTAGGAAAAAAACAAAAAGCTGAAAGGGATGATATTTTTTATTAGTAAGAACATCTCTCGACACTCTCTGTTTTTTAGATGTTACTTTCACTATATGTTTTAAGCTTCGGCATCTGCTCAAACCACCTGTCTGAAAAAGCCCCACGAGGCGGTCATGCTGTAGGGACGTGGAATGTAGATGGAGGTTTTCTTTTTTTTTCCATGACAGCGAGCCTGTCTCCCCGTTCCTTCTGTCCTACAGTGCGAGGAAGCGCGAGGTGTACGACATACAGAAAACGAACGTAGGAAGAAAAACGGCAGAGAGAGCCAACGGCACTGACCTCGGCTCTTCGGAATTCTTCACTTTTTTTCAGTGTGCTACCGGCTGAGGTAGCGACGGCCCTAAGTCTGACTCACCGTAGCCTCAAAATATGTGGCAATTTTTACTCTTATGAATATCGAGAGTCGTTAACATACGCGATACTCTAAAAATGCATTTTCCATAGCGGTATTTCTATATTTTCCTTTTTAGTAAGGTTATACGTTGCATCTATACGCGGAGTGTATTAAAAGATAGCATCCAACTTTACATGCATCTTCGATACTGACCACGCCTGGCTTGTAGAATGCTTGAGATAGCTCTTTGTGTTTTAGAAGCGGTATTTCGAAAGCTCGCAGCCAGCCTTAAATAGTGTGTGGCCTGAAATAAAGCGCAGACACAGTTCCCACTGGCTGACTACATTGGTTGCTATTTCTGATGCCGGGTTGTCTGCACTGTGGGCATCCGGGTGGCTAAATAAAAAAAAATGACTATGTTTGGAAGTTCATGCCGCGCTACTTGATGCGCTGACTCAGCGGTAACTGTTCATGATTGTGGCTGATGTTCTTCTCCATCTCGTTATGCCTAAAGCCCTTTAACGAACTAAAATCAACGTACCTTTGAAGAATTTCACTTGACTCCTTCCCTGCTCGTTCCCTCGATGTTCGACGCTGTCATTGGCGAAAAACCGTTGCATGTAGTAGCGCTTTTTCTTCCTTGTTTTATTACGTCTTTTTCTCCTGCGGTGTCTAACAACGCGAGTAACGCACCCAATCATTTCGTTTCGCGCCCCTTCTTTGCTGTTTCTAAAATCACCCAGAGTTCGCAATACTGTGTGCTCTCCGGAAAGCCTCTGCTAATTTAGCACTGCGTCGAAGGAGCCACAATCGAAAGGAGGGACAGTGTGCGGTGGAATCGGAGAGAGAGAAAGGAGATTGCATTAGTTCAGGGTGAAGGAACTTAAAGGTGCACTGAAGAGGAATCTGAACTCGTCCTTTCGCCGCGGGAACTCGATCTACACGTTCCTACCATTCTTAGAAACTGCGACTTATTGCCCGGTGGCGTGTTCGCCAAATGCAGCCGGTACAGCCAGCGATGACAGCGCCGCCCACCGGCAGGTAGCAGCCACATTAAGGCTGGTTATAAATATTCATTCAGAACAACGGCTTGACATCGCCGCTATGGCGCAGTGGATTCGAGGCACGTGTTGCGTATGGAAGGTCCGCCGTTCGACTCCGCTCTCTGTACTGTAATTTTATTGCTTTTTCAATTTCATTTTTTTCCATTTTTTCCCTTTTAGGTCGCAAATCGTGATGCTTAGTGGCATATAACGCCGTTTAAGAGGATTTATTATCCCTTTTAGGTAAGCCGTTGTGACAATCTTCAGTCGCCGTGATCAATTCACCGTGGTTTCAAGTCATGTGGCTGTACAGGCTGCCGTTGGCGAATACGCTGCCCGGTGTGGCCGATTTCCCTAATTAAATCGAATTAACGTCCGCCTCCCACCTTTATTTTTTGAATTCTGCCTTGTACGGTGGGCGGAGTCGACCGACGCGGGGAGTGCCTTTCACCCAGTCCCGTGGCGGCTTGCCGCTCTGCCATCGGCGGAGTAATACGTAGTAGTCCGTAGAAGCAAATAGTCCGCGCGTATTTTTATTTCTGCGGGCTTATTTTGCGGTTATATTATCTGCAAATCAAAACTATTTATTCACGGAAACCTAAAAAACAAATTGAAGCGAAAGCAAAGCCTCCACGGAGCTGGCTGAAAGGCACTCCCCGCGTCGGTCGGCTCCGCCCCCCGTACGAGGCAGAATTAAAAAAAAAAAGGCGGGAGCTGGACGTTAATTCGATTTAATTAGGGAAATCGGCCACACAGGGCAATAAATCGAAGCTTCTAAGAATGCTCGGAACGTGTAGATTGGGTTCCTGCGGCAAAAAGACGAGTTCAGATTCCCCTTCAGTGCACCTTTAAGTCCGCCTTTAGGTACGCCAAAGTGGAGCCTTGTATAAGATGTGTAACATCATTTTGTTTACAATATTCTGCCTCCGGGGCAGCTTGACATACAGGGAAGTGTGGATTGTTTTACTTACAGCAAGGCTGTGTGTAAGTTATAGTTATCTCTTTCTGACCCTCGCGGAGGCTCATATATTGTTTTACAATGCGTCTTACTATGTAGGCGAGGCGACCACCCACCTCTGTGGTTACATTGGCAGTTGATTGAAAGGAAAGTTCGTGCAATTGCATTTTAAACAACTGTTAAGTGGATACGCGGGGCTCCTTGAGAACTTCCACGATGAGTTAGGTGACAGCATTGCCCTGTTTGTGTTTTTTTGTACGACAGGGTAAAAAAAAAATTGGCGTGGTTTAAGTGAGCGTGAGGACCATAGTAGCGAGATGATATTTGACCATGACAATTATTTTTTGCAAAGTTCCCCAAACGTCACCCGGTGAGCTTTTCGTGCGCCAGAGAACGGGATCGTAGGGGTAGAAACAGTGCCGGAGGAGGGGGCTTTGAGAGGGAAGTCATAACGAGGTTAAAAAGGTTACGTGAGACGACTGAGCCCGGCGTGTGCGGCTAAGGAGGGAAATGGCGGAGATAAGCGATTCGGGAAGAAGAAGCCGGGCAATACGGTCGGACAAAGAAGCGCTGAAATACTGGTGCAGGCGTCAGCCACAGTGTGTGGTGTCGGGAAGCGGGTCGTAAGCGATACTACCAAATTCCATACGCATATCGATGGTGCAGCTGATTCGGGGTGGGGTCTGAAAGATGCGTTCTTAAAGCAGACAAACGTCCTGAGTGGACATTCCTGCCCAGACGGCAAGTGCTTTGTGGGAAAAAATTCAGCTGCACTGAGATGGTGTTCAAGCCTGGTGAGGACCATGCGCGCCATGATTTGGACAAGGCAAAATGTTACGGACACAGACAGGTGACAGAGATTCTGAATAAGGACTGGTCGGCCCGCTTTCGGTAGAAATGCAGAGGTTAGACAATTCCAAGTGTACTGGAGATAGCCGTGAAGCCAATGGATGGTGCGTTCACCCAGCAGAGGCAGCGTTTCGTTTTCTCGTAAATTCTTAAGAAGCGTATAAGCAGCCTCATCTTCTCCCGGAGTGCATTTACGGTTAAGACCATGTAGTGCATGTTCTAGTGGCTCCAGGGAGAACTGACAGGGAAGATCGTCTATTATTCTTCAAAAAGATGGCAAAAATTCTCTCGACGAAGCTGAAAGGATGTCCTCCATTCTTTTCAATCGTGTCAAGGTCTTGACTGGTTACCGCTGTCGAATGACAAAATGACACATAATTTAAAATTCGCCTACCGTAGAGAGAAGGTAGGAAGGTTACAAGGGCGACATTCAGGGGTGTGTGCGTGTGTGGGGGGGGGGGGGGGGGAGGAGGGTAGTCCGTCCCTCCCACCTCATCCCCCACGGACAGAAGGCCTAAAAATGAACCACACGTATCACCGCTGCAATTCATTTTCACATCAATCTCAAATGATCACATCTACTGGTCTGCAGATCATACAGGCTTTATTTAAACGCCTTTCTTTTTCACTAGCGATCACGGAGTCTGTAAGGCTGTCCACTTTTTCATCAATGTGACGATGACGAGTATAGCACCAGCAAAGACAATGCATTTTCAGCTTCAACTTCCTCAGGAAAATAACACGTCTCCTGTTGACCAAAAGCATCAGAGGAGACAAAGGAGCCAAACAACCAAGTTTTAATAAGAATAAATGTGAAGTTCCTTGGTCCTCATTCTCTTGTTAATGTTCGGAAATGAAAGAGGACCAATAAAACAGAGCACATGATGCCTTTATTTCTTCGTAATTTCATTATTAATACAACATAAATTGCTGCATCACAAAACAAACTCTTCAAAAGTACAGGGGACATACCGCTAATGAAGGGTTATGTGAATGGAGTGCTGTAAACATTCACGCGAATGCACGCCACTACAAAGTGAAATACGTGTGCTTCGTGGGTAACAGTCCGCATTATAAACCGCACTGCACACAATGCTAAACAAAGAAAGGAAATGACATATTTGAAAAAATTTAGGGTCAAGTGCAGTATTTAAGCAGAAAGAAGCCAGAAAACGTCGACTTGAAGTTTTCCCCACATATCGTCTCGCTGCCGTGCAAGCAAAATCAGAACAAGGCTGCAAACTTTTGCAGACCGAAAGAAACAGTTTACAGACCGTAAATAGCTATGTTCCTCATTGTCAATTGCTCCCCATTAGACACAGGCACCCATACGTACAACAGTTTTTGGACTACGTGCCTAACCTCACGCGTGGTGTCGAAGTCAACACATCAAAAAATGATGGAAGTGGCGCAGTGCGGCAATGAATTTTCTGCTGGTTGGAAATTCGCTCTCGCCATTCAAGCCGCCGCGGCTGCTCGAAATAGTTTTTTTTTTGTGTGTCGCGGAGACAGAAATCGCGAGCATATTCTCTCGCACATGAAACACCCTTTGCCTGTGGGAGAGATTACGTGCGGCCACGATTACATTTGCATGTCTTTCTGCGCTTTGGTGTTTGCATAATGAGTAAGCAAACCGTTAAGCTTCCGTCCCAGACACCAGAAAAGCTGAAGTGCTGCGCACAGATGTAGCGAGTTGACTAAAATGGTTTTGGATACGGGCCTATATAGGATGCTGAAACTAACAAGAAGAACCTGTAAATATGAAGCCGGGCTGTAGAAATAGAACCAAGTGTCGTCAGGCTTGCTAGCTAGCGGTTAATATTCGGGGCATTGTAGCTGCGCAAATAATCAGGTGAAAATCATCCTTGATATTGCCGGATACAGTTCGGTGACAATCGAAAGGTTAGGTACCTAGAGCAACGTCACACATAGGCGTGAAAAACCTAGTAGCCGTGCTACACCAACCCCTTTGCTAACCTCCTAGCACTATTCCAATACAAAGATACCAGGCCTGAAAGAGGGCGGAACCGGCACATCCACGTTTGTGCAGTGGAACCAGCAACCAAGCTTGGCTCGAAGAGAGCACCGCATGTTATGGACTTTTTTCTAGGTTAGGGTTCGTGCGCGAGCTTCAGGCGAGTCTCGAAATTTTTTTTTCTTTTTTGCTATAGAATTGAGCGTTGTAGCAAGTAACCTGTAAGCTATGTGAGCAGTTCTGTCGTAATTGTTTTTCACTGCGCAGGTGCGGCGAGTGTAGCTTTCTGAACCCCGAAACACTGTGCACTCTGCAGAAAGTACGAGAGGATATGATACGGCGCCAATCCCGTAATTGTACGCAACACAAGAAAAGACCAAATGACGATGTCCGTATTGCTGTCCAAGCCTTCAAGTTTTTGTGGGCACTAGCAGCAGGCATGACCCTTACAAACAAAACTATGCGAGTACATGCAGCGCTTGTTCTTCAGGGAACCGGAAGGGTTGGCGGACCGACTCAGCAGCTTAAGGTTGCAAGACCGTATATGGCGAGGAACGCTGCGGTGAGCTAGGAGTTGCTCACTTGAGGGGGCTTCCTCTCATGCGTTTGTGCGTGTGTGTATGGAGCAGGAAGGGTCAGGATAAGGTGCATGGTGTTGACACGTGGTATGACCGAAAGCATCGTCAATAGTGCGCGAGATGAACTGGTACCTGTGACGTGCCTGCCACAGACTCCTCAGTCGTATGAAGCGGCGAGAGCTTGTTATTAAGCTTCAGCTTCGGATGGTGTAGCTGAAGCCAAGACAGATGCTTGAATACCTAGAAACGGCGGTTAATGTTACATTTCTTGACCAGCAAGAGCGAGCGGAGATGTTTTGAAAATTGCAGCTCGATCCAAAGGCCTTCGTCGCGTTTCGCACGTGCGTTTGAAATTTATGGCTGGTAGCCACGCTTCCTTACGCGCTGATCACAATTGCAGCGGGTAATGTTAGACGTGCCGCTCAGTGCGGTAAAGGCCCAACACTGCTTATACCTCACGTGACACGTGCGATCTGCTGAGGGAAGAAAATATCGGAAGGAACAGGGAAGTGAAAATAGGCCTGCACAGGAAGACTGATGAAAGACCAGCCAGGATGGGTGTCAGATAACGACACGCAAGTATACACAATTTGCTGCGAGTTCAATTATGCCTTCTGATGGTTCGCTTGTGAGGAACTGCGGATAAAGTTGATAGGGAACACCTGATCAAATTAGCATTTCTCGGTGACATTGATTTTGCTCAGAAATTCAGAGCACGAATACTAAAGAACGACTGTGGGCTTAAAATGGCAAATCTTAATGGCTGGCTTGGAAATTCTTGTGAAAATGTAATGTACAAAAATTTTGGTACGAACCAACAGGCGGCCAGGTATTAGAGCTCCTTATCGAATAAGTTTCGACACGGAAAGTAGCGACCGCCGATTTGAGCGATGATAGAGGGTTATAGCTAGTCTAATAAAACTTTTATTAAGCACATTTTGCCGGTGTTTTGAGGTCATCAATACCATCAACCGAAGAGAAATATATTTACAAAGTGTGAGTAAATGTATGTACAGGGAGAGGCAGCCGAAGAACCGAACAAAGTAAGGACGAACGGCCAGCGCCGTCGTCGTCTTTGTCTTGCGCACTCACGCATAGCACTTTTCGTTGCTGGCTACGCCTATGGCCTTGACTCTACTGCCGGCAGCAAAAGCCCCGTCCCGGTGCAAAGTGCTTGCGATAGAAGGAGCGTGGTACGGTTTGAGAAGCAAAATATGGATCGGTCTTGGGGCGGGTTGGTTATGTCGGAGAATCGAGGGGGGTAACTCCGTTAGTTGCATCGGGTCACTTCACGGAGCTCTGAAAAGGGTGATTGTGTTGACGAAGAAGCGTCTCCAGCAGCCCTGCGTATTTCGAGTAGGGGATCAAATGAATACCAGTGATTCAGGTGGGTAGTGTACTAGCTTATACAGGCGGCCGTTAACAGACTTCCGGTGTAGTCCTGGGAAGCTGTTCGTGGGCAGTTTGGTAGGCCATAGTGGCTTGGGCTATCGCGTCACGTAGGCACCTAGTGGTCGATGTCGTGGAAGGCGGTAGCAGCGTATCCAAAGGCAGTGCAGATTGTCCACCAAACAGAATAAAGGAAACTAAATAGCGTGGGAGGGCATGCCACTACGGATCGTAGGAAAAGGTTACATAAGGCATGGCAAAGGTCCGACCACAGTTCCTGGGTGTCAGGACCTCTTCAGCTTCTTTGTAAGCCTGCTCGTTCGAGAATGGTAAGCTCTAGTGAGCTTATGCTGTGTGGAACAGTTTGGCCGTATGCCGTCAACCACCTTAGTCAAAAAGCAGTGACCCCTGTCTGTCACCCATTGGTGTGGAGAGCTGTGGTGAAGGATGACATTCTGGAACAGGAAATCGGCGACATCACTTGCGCAACTTGTTGGTAATGAAATCCTGATAGCGTACCAGGTCGCGCAGTCAGTTGCATTAGTGGTTTAAGGGTTGCAGGAGCGGGAAGCCGGAAAAGATCGACGGAGGTATCCAGCTCAAACACGCTAAAAATGTTCCAGATTGGGAAATAGAGAGTCAGCACTGTGTCAACGTTGTCTTGTATGATGTTTTGGTTTGTTTTGGACTCTACACGGACGCCTAGGAAGAAGAGCGGCATCATCATTATTTATGCGATGCTGAACAATAGAAGGTCGAGATGTTAAGTTTCATTTCTTCTGAACATTGAAGCAGTGGTCTTAAAAGGAACATCGGCTTGCTTGGTAAACCATCTCACAGCTTTCTACATGAGTTTGTGGCCTGTGACTCAATGATGACGCGGCGGAATACTGTCGCATGTCGACAGCAACGGCGGAAGCATTTACCATTTGGCCGCAGAGGCCGATGTGTGTCAAATATGTAATTATTCGACGGGCGGACGCGGCTCTTTTGGTAAACAGTGCGCAGCGACGCTGGTGAGCTTGCTGCTCTGAAGAAGGCGTCTCGCTTTCCTCTGTGCTGAAGTGCAGCTTCCGTACACCGTTCCCATGCGGCGCTCCGGTGCGAATACCAGGTCGCGTGGTCAGTGTACAGTGGCCAACCGCAGTCAAAGATCGGACCTCCACAAAGCTTTCTTTACAACTGCAGAGTTAGAATGCATGCCGGAAGAGCGGAGAGAGTGTGTCGGGGACATCTCTGGTGGGTCGTTCGCGTACACGGCGCATGTGACCAAACGCAAGGAGACTGCGCAGTTCTGAAAGAACTTAATTTCCCAGCTGCGGATCTAGGGGACAGGAGGCCGCTTAAAAAGTGCAGGGTGATACGTTCAGTGCTTTTTTCTCTCCCCGTCATGTTTAGAAATCACTTTAGAATTCCTTAATCCTGGGTCCTCTTCTTCGGCGACAACTGCCCAAAATCGGACTGTCTGCAGCCCGATGTCCGACTCGGCCCCCCGCTACACTTTGTCTTCGCTGTTGGAGAAAATTCAATTGAACAGAGCCTAAGACAAGCAATCAAAGTCAAAGGTGTGCTGAAAACAAGACTGAAGGCATCAGTGGACATGACAGAGGTGTCTTTAAATCAAGACAAAAGACATCGAAGGCCATGAGCTTGCAGGGGTAAGAGGTCTGAAGCAATCACTTTTGCCCTTTTATCAAATGGTGGGACGTCAGTCAAGTGGCAGTTAGACAAGGCCGGCACGCTGCTTGTTACCGCTGATCCGCCGATATAATGCATTCAGCAGGAGGGCACAGCGTTGTGAGCGAGAAAATTTGCAGCCCCGGCAGAACATATTACGTTGAGGACCGGAATGGAGGCTTTGTTTGCAGACAGCGGCGACGGTGGCGCATGGGCAACACTCCATATAAGCGGCACGTCGGGACCTTCAGGAATTGGTGGGACGTACTCGAGAGAGATATAAATAGCTGCTTCGGTGTCCAAGCGGGCAAAGTCGGCGGCAAAGAGTCGGTGCACAACGGGATCAGGTGGGTTCTCTGGAAGAGGCAGGGTGAGTTTATGTCACTCTCGACAAGGGCGGATTGTTCGAAAGGGAAGTCAAGGCGGGGGATAAAGTTATGAGGGCAGTGCTCAAGGACAGTAAGGAGAAGTATGGCGTACGGTGGAGAACGAATTCAAAGAAAACATTTCCGCCTTTCAAAGGAATCAAAGTAATTTGATTTACACTGACCAGTACCTTAGAAGGCAAACGCAGCTGGGGGCGGCAGAAAGTTAGGAGGGCGGAGGAGATTAAGAAGTTTGCTGAGGTATGGAAGCCGCAGCTGGCAATGGACAGTGTTAATTGAATAGACATGAAAGAGTCCTTCCCCTGCCGTGCGCATAGTCAGGCTGATGATGATGTTGACCAGAACCTTTAATTTTTATTTTGCGCGTTCGTTCGAGTCAATTTCCTCGATTCGTACTAAGAAAAAATGCCGACATATATAGGCTGTAATGAAGCAGCAGTGACTACGTGAAATAAAAATTTCTGTCAACAGCTATAAATCACTGTTGGAGCTGGATAAGCTGAGCAGAATTCAAGTGAACGCTACGAGCTCCTTCTCTTATTTAATGCTCGAGAGGAGAAGGCTATCAGAACTAGTGATCCACGTTCAACGTTGACCTAAGATTCTTTTGTCTTGCAAAAGTACAGCCAGAGTCTCGACGGCAAAAACGGCGCTAGCGAGAGCAAGAAAAGTTATGAGAATGCCAAAGAAAGAGGACAGATCTGCTAATTGAAGAGGCTGCAATTGAGTTATTTCTTTCTTATTATTTTCTGCTGAAATTGTCGTGTATTGAAGTTCTAAAGGCAGACGGAAAAGAGCAGCTTCCTTAAATTGACTGATAAACTGGGTTAATGCTTCGATATGAGGATAATTCTTCCGCACAGGTACGGTGAGAAAAAGCGTGCTTAGTCGATCTCGAGATTCGAGGAGTTCTCTCTTCTCCTCCTGTAAGAACCCCGAAGGTAAAGAGAACGTATAACAGATGCGGTCGTTTCGGCGAGCGCACTTCAGACACTCCGAAAATGATTTAGCCGTAAGGTTTCTTTTGCCGCCGTTCTCCTGAAAAGACAAGCTCAGTTTCCTCTTAATGATGCTCTCATGAACAGTATGCTTCAATGTGGAATACTGCATCGCTCCTTGAACTACACAGGGTGCCACACGATTTTCGTCAAGGGCAACCTCTAGCTTTTGTATGGTATCTATTGCATTTGGGAAAGCGCGGACGGCCAGTGTAGATGTTAGTTCACTCCGAAAGTAGTTGGAAAATGGAAAGATACCAACCAGCCAGACGCCACAAACAATGCCAGAAACGGAAGCTCGTCTTAGGCGAGGAATTGGCGACGATGAGGCAAAGAAAGAGGCTAGGAGAAACATGAACACATCAGAGGCAGTATCCGGTGGCCGAGGTGTTCTGTTTTCGTGCTCAGCGAGGAGTAAAAATACGAAGCAGAAAAAGAGAGCAGCAGCAACCAGAAGGATTCCCGCCTTGGCTCTGTTCAGGACGTCAAACATGGACAGCGGTATAGCGCGGTTGCGGTTGGAGTAGAAGGTTTCATGCGAATACGTGATCACACCGGGAATGGCAAAATATTTTATTGAGTTTCCATTGATCACGCCCAGGTTTCCATGGACATCAATGTGTCCGTAAACCATTCCTCTAGCTAGAACTTTTGTTTCCTTGTAGAAAGTCTGAACTACAGTCACGTTGTACAGTGATATGGCACTCCAAATGATGTCCATTTGCCAAGCATTGCCGTTTGGTTTCTCTTTCCTGAATTGCGGAATGTCAAAACACGCGTTGTGGATGACTGTGTTGCGTAGCGGTGACTGCCTTTTCAGGGCAGACCCACTTTTCCTGTGTTCCTGACCGCAACCTCTGGAATACAAGGAGGGAGAAATCGACGAAAATGCTCCTTGCGTCTCATTTTGTACTGTTTTGGTTCTCGCTAATTCGCAAGTGAAATTCCTGACGGCGGATTTTGACACGTAGTAGCTCAGCAAAGCCCTTCCTTCTTCATTGTCTTCTAATAATATCCAGTCGACTAAGTGCACAGAGATCCAGAGGCGGAAGATTTGGTTCAGGCAACGCGATGAATTTTCTCCGAGGCTCGGTATCAGCACGTTTGTTTTGGTGCTAATCTCAGTGCTTTCCCTCACTAGCATCAGGAGTCCCAGTGAGCCTGGATACGGCAAAGTCCACAAAGTGACCGGCCGTGGTATTTTTCGCAGCCAGAAGAGGTCCGAAGTATCCCAGTGCTCCTTGCACGTTATCAATGCCACTTCATCTCGCCGCGTTATGTGGGAAAGAACAATGTTAATTGCAGAAGGATTTCTTCCGTCAAGGTGTTGGGTACACAGCGTCGGTGTACACAGAATGCTTAGCGTTGCAAACTTGAATTTCGCATACAGAAGCATTCTGTATACCGCTTTTATGGCTTGAGAGCAACAATTGTTTTGCGTTCAGCAAAGAGCTGGGAAAGCCTATGTCGCAGTTGAATAACCGAAAACACAGACGAAGGAGGTTTTTTTGTTAAGTGAACAGCTCTGCACTGTGCCTGGAAGCTAAAGAGGTAAGTTACACGGGTGAAAATGGCGCGCATTGAGAGAATTGGCCACCAGGGAAAAACTAGATTCGGCCTTAAGAACGGAACAGTCTTCCAAGTCCTTGTTGCTTAGCATCTACTAGCGAAAGAGTTTCAGTATCTTCTGGGGAGGATAATGTTGGAAAAAAGGAAAGGGGAGAGGAAAAGTTCAACTGATTTCTTGTTCTGGCAGTACTGTGTAAGCACTTGCACAGAGAAGACAATATTTTCTATGCTAATGCCTTCATCGTATCAGAACACGCAAAAATGACAAAATATTTACAACAGTGGCAGTCGCGAAATTGTAATGCAGGTGGTCGCTCCGGGAGAGGATGAAGAAAGTAGTTGAATGCACCATCCATTCATTGCTATGTATGAAGGAAACAGCTGTTTCGGCCGCTGGCTGCCATGGCAGGGTGCAGAGAAGTACGGTGACCGCAACTGTAATAACATTTTAGTCGATAAGTTTTCTGCATATTCTAAACAAACACCTAGAATTATAAGAAAAACAAAGTTTTTAGGGTGTCGTACTTTTGCATAGTAGCATGTTTTTCTTATGGGATAGCATAAGACCTCCATGTCCCTACAATCGCTGTCGGCGTCACACTTTTCCACCTTCAAGTGGTGGCTTGGTAGATGAAAAAGAACCTGCAAATTTAGTACATGCATGAGCCAGCTGTGACCTCCCACCTGCCCTTGCTGGCAAATGGAAGTGTGGAGAGAGAGAACTGCCAGACAGCTCGTAGTGAGGTTCTTATTCTATCGCATTGTCGACGCCAACGGAAATTAAGTGTTTTTTCAAGTTTTGTGCAAACTTGGCACCTGTGTGTGCAACGCCCTGATGTGATTCACAATTTGAAGTCACAATGTTTTCCCACAGAACGGTTCTGAAAACAAGCAGATTGCTAGCTTACAGGATATGTGCGCTTGGTGTAACGAAGTCAATCTATGATAAAAATTTATAGTGTTCAGGTTAAATAATAACAGAAACCATCATTCGATGTTTATTGATGAATGAAAGATAATTTCAGATCGAAACTGCTCCACGAAGAGTAGGACTGCTTTGCGTGAAGCAAAATCCCACCAGCGGCTTCAAGACTTCCGGTTATGGGCGCATTTATAAAATCGCCGCCCAGGGGACAAAAGCACTCTGCCATAAACTGGAGCGTTTGCGAATAGCTGCATTTGCCATTTAGCTTTTGTACCAAGCGCGAAACATAGTTTCTTGCTTTCTGTGGATAATGTATGGTACGTGGTGGTTTTGTGAGGAAAGGTTTCACTTATCAGTGCGCACTTGAGCCATGCCGCAAGGTAGGGGAAAGAGAGGAAGGTGCGAATAAAAGACGCAAGAGAGATTACGATGCCTTAGTGGAAGTCTTCGGATTAATTTGCACAATGTATGCCACCGAAGGAGAGTAAAAAGGCCAGAGAAAGAGAAAGAAATGTTTTTGTGAACCTTAAAAACAGCAGCATTATTTTTTTTGTTTCCGTGGCTACTTAATGTTGGAGGCGTCATATAAGTGCCGATGCAAGTACATTTTAGTGTTTGTAATGTTGTGTAATGTTGTGTGAACTTTTGTGTCTCAACTCTCCTAAGTCCTACGACTGCTTGCTTACAGAGAAAACACGGCGTTCGTATCTTTGTCTCCCGGGCTGAAGCAACAATTGTAGAGAAGCGCCTATTTATTATGAGCAGCTATAGTTACATGCAGCCTCAGCCATCGATTTTTTTATTTTTTTTAACGCGAACTTGTGCACAGTTTTTGCCCCAACTAAGAGTTGCTATGTGGCGTGAACTGAACAGGGCGTAAGGAAGTGAGGCAGAAAAGTGGCTGTTTTTCTTTTTAACAGGACTTAGCAGAGGTCTCCGTAATTTAAAAAAAAATCAAACTGAAAACTAAGAAAATAGATGTTTAGGCAGCATGTGATTAAGTATAGCAGCCAACTTTAAAGAGACGCTTCTCCGCAATTGCTTGTAGAGTAGGAAGGCAAGGGCTCATAGGACTGTGGACAGGCGAGACACAAAAGCTCGTTCGCTTTCCAAGAGAAACTCACATGCACTCAATGTCGTAAGCAGCTAAATACTTCTCGCGAACATAAATAAAGTACGGAAAGGTGAATGAAATAATTTTGGTTTTTTTTAGTTCGCGCAACCGTTTCTCGCTCTTTCGCTGCATTATTAATTGTCACCGGCTCACATGCACTGTTCACATTAAGAATGAAATCCTACTTAGAGCGGGCCACAAAGGCTTGACGCAACTATAGCAAATCGCGGACGGTTTATTGCATGCCAGAATGTTTTCGCCCTCTGGGCGGAGTTTTTTAAAATGCGTCCATAATATGCAAGCATGACGCTCTTGCGAGATTTTTCTTCTGGCAATGGAGTCCTTGTCTCCCAGAAAAAATTTTGTTTGTAATGCTCTGTCGTCACTCACTTAACAGCAAATTGTCCTTTCTTTTTACGCAACCAGAAAAGCACACATTTTTGGTATAAGCCGCCTGTGTTACACAATGTACAGCTTTATGCGTAGAAGCTTGCTGGCCAATCATTCTCGCATAATGAAAAGACAAACTACTTACTGAGAAATTTGATGCGCCTAGTGGCCAGCCATCAATGCCGGGTCTCACTCCTCTCAATTCTGCCAACCTGTGCCATGAAATTGCTTTTCTCGCATAACCCACAAACAGTAGTACGCGAGTCCCAATAATGCGGGTCTAATGTGCATCTGTCACCTTTACCCATTATGAAAACATTATAAATATGAAAGGCATTGACAAACTTGTAAAATTTTCTTTTCCATCTTGAATTAACTCAGATATTCGAGAACAGGGTGGCGAATGCCAGAGCGGGGATAAACCTCGTACATGGTGTTTCGCCCAATACTTTATGAACTGAAAAAATTGGCTTTTTAGAAAGAAGAGAGCTTTTTTCAGCATTGCATTGTCAGCGGTGTAGGACATCAGAATACAGCTAAGACGTGCTAACTAGCAGGCCAGTTTGCTAATATTGAATATTTCACTTTTTAACCGTTACCATTAGGCTCCTTAATTATTGAGAGGCGTGTAGCGCACCCTAAGTAATATCCGTTTTTAGAATTTGAAAAAAAAAAACGCGGTTACTCTCGGCGCTGTGGCCCAACAAGTTTTGGCTATTCCGACAAGTTAGATGCAGAAGAGAGGATGTTTTGCTACAAGCTTCTTGAAAGTGTATGTCTTTTGGCCTGATGTAGCCAAATTGTGCTCGGTCACAGCGCCCATGGTAACTACGTTTTCGAAATTCTGAAAACTGAGATGTATATTAATTACGATGGGCTACCCGACCACCATGTGTCTTTTAAAAAAAAAGGTTCTCTAACCTGGCGGCGTGCTCGTGCCCGTTTTGCTAAGTTTGGAATGCTAAAATTTCGAGCTTTCTGAACGAAAATCTCTCGTAGATAGCGGCGCAGTTTTTTTGGTCTTGACTCGCCCTGTAGTTAGTAAGGAAACTTGCTCTGGGCGTAATGATTATCAGTTTGTAAAAAAATGCCGAAGACAGCGCCACTTGAAAAAGTTCATATATCGGGCCTCAATTCTTCGCACCGGAAACACCTAAAAAGCTCAAAATTTTCAAATCCGATGAGCGTTTCGATTTCTAATGTTCGTGCTAGTTCTTGTTTACTTTGTATTAGGGCATAGTACCGAAAAACGCCACTGATTGCAAGTATATCCCCATACCTCCCTCTATTTCAAAATCATGAATGAAAACACCTCGATTTTTATTATTATTCTGAAATAAAACTCCACAAATTCGTCTAGCATGTAGCTTAAAAAAGAAATTGTCAGATTTTTGAGATAGATTCGCAAGAGTGACAGTGTGAGCACATTTACGGTTACCATTAGGGGATAGGGCATGAGGATTTTCTTGTAAATATCAAGTGATCAGTGAATATCGGAAATGAACAAGTAATTAAAGGCACTTGAAAACAGCGCGTTATAGTTTTCCTGCAAATGTATGCATTGAATGAATTTCTTACCTTTTCGAGGAATTCAGTTCACCAAGTTTTGCGCATGTAATAAAACGACGCGAGGAATAAACGCCTCGTGACGAAAAGAACAGGACAAACGGCACCTTACAATGCAGCTGCTTTCCAACACCGTCTTTCTGTTGCACTGTCACCGACAACAATCCCTTATATGCGTGAGTGGAACGAGAAGGAAATATCGTGGAAGAAAGTTGGGCTAGTTGGTGTGTATTCGTAAGTGACTGCGACATTGCAAGGAAAGAAGAACTACAAGGATGAGCGAAAGCTTTCAACTGATACTGCACTTCTGCGAGAATGTATTTACACCTCCGCTAAGCTAGAAAACAACGATCTTTGACACTTGCACCAAAACACGCAAAGGCAGAGCAGGAGGCTCAGTTCGACATTCGACACTCACTGGTGCTATCTCGGGTGCCGGGCTGTTTGCACTGTGGGCGACCGGTTCGATCAATAAGAAGCTGATGATGTGGATCGATTTATGCCGTGCTGTTTGATGTGCTGACCTCAGCGATAGCCGTTCTCGCATGGCGTACTTGTCCTGCTCGGCGTCGTAGCGTGAGCGCCATGCGGGATGTGTGCCACTTGCCCTCGGCTACCGGCCTTTGCAGTGAATTTACTTCCTCTTATCACGCCCGACCCTTCTTTCTTTGATAATTTATGAAAAAAACTTAAATTGTAGGGTTATGCGTGCCGAAGTGACCCACAGCTGTTTGGGAAGCCGTTCTGAAGCGCTCCGGATCAGGTTAAATGAAGTTAACGTGAGCCAAGATCTCACAGCTCAAGGGCGTTGCCAGAGAAATGCGGCCACTGCGGGCAGGGTTCGATTCCGCTGCGTTGCGGTCGGTCGCCGAAGGATGAAGCCACTGAGCCACGATGGCGGCATCGCTAACTTTAGCAGCCATAATTCAGAGTTCGACAGTAACCCGTATGGGGAAGGAAATGAATACTATAGTACGAAAAGGAGCCCTCCCCAAGAACACGAAATTAAACCACGGCTACATAGCAGGTGTTTCAGGAAAGACTTTAAGTAGTTCTCAAAAATAGGCTTTTCGGGGTACAAATATGCCTTTGCGACATAGTATTGCTAGTGTTGCCGGACACCAGAAAACCGGTCAACCGTTTTAAGTAGTAAGCTGGTCAACTAATTTTTAATAATTATATTTATAATATTGGAGTTCGAGCTTAGTTGCAATTAGGCATTTGCAACCGCTCGGTAGTGATAACCATGTCAGTTTTTAGAATTTCCAATACGCGGTTGCCTTGGCGGCTGTGGCTCGGCAAAATTTAGCTTTTTCGACAAGTTGGCTTTTCGAAAGCGCATGCATTTCGGCACGATGTAGCCAAATTTTGTCGATTCAAAGCGCAGAGGATAATCGCGTTTTTAACATTTAAAACATTTCAGTGCAATGTGGAAACTCGCACATATAGTGTGGACGGCCACAGTCCTTGTCCCAGCGGTTCTGCTTAGCAGGCCGGCGTTCGCAAGCGCGCACCCGAGCTTCGTCAGCTTCGTCTTCTTCCTCTCCTTCGGCAGCGTTAGGCGCTGAGGCAGCAAACCCCAACTCTCTTTCTTACAATACCCCCGGGGTGAAAAGGTGCCATCCTGGCGGCCTAAGGGCACGAGACGACAGCTGGGTCGTTGTAGGGCTTCTGACGGTCTAAGTGCACAATTTCACGGCCGTGGCAGCGATGGTCAGACGAAGGCGTGATGGGCTCCACAAGATAATTAATTGGCGATGTCTGCTGAACAACACGATATGGGCCCTGGTATTTGCTCAGCAGTTTTGTAGACTGTCCTGGGCTGGAGGAGGGCACCCAAAGCCAAAGCAGGATTCCGGAAGATAGGGCGGCGGCAGACCGGGAGAAGCGGCGCAGGAGCTGTTCTGACGGTGCTGGTCGAGTGAAGTAAAGGAACGGGCGAGTTGACGGCATTCTTCGGCATGCGCAGCGGCCTGAGAGACGGTTGTAAATTCGGACGAATCGGGGCGGTAAGGGAGTATGGTGTCCATGATGGAGGAAGGCTCGTGTCTGTACAGAAGAAAATACGGGGAAAAACCAGTAGTGGCTTGCGTTGCAGAGTTGTAGGCGTATGTAACGAAAGATAGAACGCGGTCCCAGTCTGAGTGATCGGCAAAAATGTACTTGGCCATCATGTCGCTGAGGGTCCGGTTGGAGCGCTCGGTCATGCCGTTCGTCTGCGGATGGTACGAAGACGTCGTGCGATGGACGATATGACACTCCCGAAGGAGGGCTTCCACGACGCAGGACAAGAAGACGCGACTCCGGTCGCTGAGCAATTCCTCAAGCGCACCGTGGCGAAGAATGAGGTTCTGAAGTATGAAACCGGCTACGTCAGAGGCCGTCGCAGCTGGCAACGAGGCAGTTGCGGCATTGCGCGTGAGATGATCAATAGCGACGATGATCCAGCGGTGCCCTTCGGCAGTGATGGGAAGAGGGCCATAAAGGTCAATTCCAACACGGTCGAATGGTCGGGCGGGACACAGTAAAGGTGGCAGAGGAGTAGGTGAGTGCGGTAGTGGGTTCTTGCGACGCTGACATTAAAGGCAAGAGCGTACGTACTGGCGGACGAAGCGGTACATGCCCCGCCAATAATACCGGAGGCGTAGCCGGCTAAAAGTTTTTAGCAGACCGGCATGACCGCATTGCGGGTCATCATGGTAACTGGCACAAATGGCGGAGCGGAGATGCCGTGGAATCACGAGCACCCATTTGCGACCATCGGGGAGGTAGTTCCGACGGTACAGCAGCTGTTCACGCACAACAAAGTGATGGGCTTGACGACGGAGCGCTCTAGAAGGGAGGCGCGCTGAGTGGTTGGCTAGGAAATTCAGAAGAGAAGTAATCCAAGCATAATTGCGCTGCTCAGAAGTCATATCAATAGTGTCAAGAGAAGGTGTGAGGCCGGAAATAGATGGTGGGTCAGGCTCAGAGGTCACAGGGGAGTGCGAGAGAGCGTCGGTCACTGAAGTCACAGAAGTCACAGAAGTCGGAGGTGTCACGTTTCAACTTCTTAACACCCAGACAGCGGTCATAAAATGGACATTGGGTTGCCTGGCAAGATTCTCCAAGGCTGTTTCCATGGCCGTGTACATGAGTTGGCGGTGCATAACTCAAGCAGAGGGTGGCGATATAATGTGGAAAGCCGATGGCAACGGCGGCAGCTTCCACAGTTTGCTCACTTGAACTGGTGAAGAAAGAGCACCAGACCATATAAACCACAACAAAGAACGAAGACGAGACACCAATTCAAGTATGCACCAACTAGCCCAAAAAGACGTGTAAATGCAATTTGGTCACGGAGATCGAGGTGTGCCAGCTATGTAAACGGTGCACTGTGACGCCTGTGCGTTCGAGCCTTTGAAAAGGGCCTCTCGTCTTCTGTGCTGAAGTGGAGCTTCCATACTACGCTCGCATACTGCGCTGAGCCGTGAACAGAAGGCCATGTGGGCAGCGAACAGTGGCCAACCTTGCTCAACGACCGATTAACACAGCTGCAAGGTCAGCAGCTGGAAGAGCGGCGAGTATACGTCGGGAATATCTCTAGCGGGCAGTTCGAACAACGTGCATGTGATCAAATCCCGAGTCATTGGCCATTACTGACACAACTAAAAGTTCTGAGCTACGGATGTGGGAACAGGCGGCCCTTTAAATGGTGCTGAGGTGCTAAGTTCCAGTGCTTTCATCTCTTGTCGTCATGTTTATATATAACGCAAGATTCCTGTAATCGTCAGTTCCTCCTTCGGTGAGAACCACCCAAGGTCGGAATGTCTGCAGACCATATATGATTCGGCCCCTCGCTGCCCTAGGGTTCGCTACTGGATCAAACTCAACGCAATACAACCTAACGGAGGGCAACGCAGTCAAAGATGTATCAATAAGAAGAGAAGACACCAAAACGGTGAGCTTCACTGGTAAGAAGTCAGAAGCCATCACTTTTGCCGATTTATAAGGTGGTGTGGTATCAGACAAGCTCCGGTTAGAAGTGGTCGGTGCCCTGCTTGTTACCACCGATCCGCCTATATGATGGATTCGGCAGCAGGGCACAATGGGGCGAGCGAGCAACTTTGCAGGCGTGGCTGGACGTATGACGTTGAGGACCCGAATGGAGGCTTGGTTTACAGACAGCGACGACTTTGTGCGCAAGGGCAGCACTCCGTGTATGAGGCTCATCAAGGGATGGATTAATGATGCATGACCATCGGAAATTGGTGGGGCAGCAGTGAAAGAGGCATAAGTGGCGGCTTCAGGGTACAAACTGACAAAGTTGGCGGTACAGATTCGGTGCAGAATGGGATCCGGTGGCTCATGTGTCAAATGTAGGGCGAGCTTGTGTCACATTCGATGAGGGTTGAATGTTGAAAGAGAAAGCCAAGGCCGAGGATGAGGTTATGAGCGCAGTGCTCAAGGACAGTAAAGATTAGTGTAGCGGCCGGAGTAGGACGAATTCGAAGAACACGTTGCCAGGTTTCAAAGGAATCAAGTAAATTTTTTGGCTTATAGTAATAGCGACCTTTCATTGTGACTTTGCGTGAACTTTCGTACTAGTCTTCCTCGAATCGCACAAAGATAATATTTATGAAATATATAAGGTGTAAAGATAGAGCCGTGACTACATGCAATAAAACTTTTCGACAACAACTAGAAATCGCTATCGGACCGTTATAACCTTAGCACAATTCAAGTAAACGCCACCAGCTGCACCTCTTGTTGAATGCTTGAGGGGAGAAGGCTCTCAGAAATACTGCTTAGCATTTGGTTACGAATTAAGCTTCGTCTCAGATTGATATGCATAGTTAGAACCTCGATAGCAAAGGCAGTAGTGGCGACGGCCAAAAACGCCAGGAATATGCGAAAGAAAGACGCTAGGTCTACGAATTGAAAAGGCTGCAATTTAGTAGTTTTTCGCTCAGGATTTTCTGCAGACATTTCCGCTGACTATATTAGTCGCTTCTTTTTTTTATTTTCGTCGTCGCAGATATCGAAGGTATTGGAATCCTCAAGAAATAAAGCATTCGCACCTCAGTTTTTATACGTAGGGTGTATTGCTTCACAAAGACTCCTTAACGCGCATAACATATGCGTTTGGTCCAGAGAGTTTGCTCGCCCTTCTAAGACTAATTGAACACGGGAACAACTTAACTGAACACGTAGCAAACTAAGCAGTAATCGGCATATGGTTCTTCCAGTGAACTTATTTCGCCACGGCACAAGCGATTGGCGCGCTCAAAAAAATTACCTACTCTATTACGTTGTTTATGTATGCGTCTATATATATTCACGCCCGACCGGAGAGTTGATAAATGCACGAAATCGGCTTCTAATTTTGATCAGAGAGAACAAAGGCTGTGGTCCTTATCTTAATTTAAGCGCAAATCACCTCGAGAGATTTGTCAAAAATCAGCACAGAAAGAGAAAGCTGCGCACTCATCCGCGTGCTGACACATGATACCTCGCATGGCGTTTTGTGTTACTAAAACGTTGGGACGGAGTAAAAAAACAGAAAAAGTGAAAAGCTTGAACGCACCTAGTTCTGGCACGCATCGTAGTGTCTTTTCACAGCGGAGAGGGTAGCGCAACACTGCATCGGCATTTTACTTTTGAAACGAAGCTCAGCCGTTTTAACCCAACGCTGGGCAGCGGTTTCGTTTTCTGTACCATACCAACATGGAGGACTTAGTTCTCGGAGCGCCGAGAGATGGCGCTGCGCATTTCGCATATCGTCTATTGGCGATGATGAGGCAAAGAAAGAGGATAGGAGAAACATGAATACATAAGAGGCAGTATCCGGTGACCGAGGTGTTCGGTTTTCATGCTCAGCGAGGAGAAAAAAACGAAGCAGAAGAAGAGAGGAGCAGCAACGAGAAGGAATACCGCCTTGGCGCAGTTCAGGACGTCAAACATGGACACTGGTACAGCGTGGCTGCTTTTGGAGTAGAAGGTTTCGTAGTAATAGGCGATTAGACCGGTAATGGCGACATTTTATTGAGTTTGCATTGGACACGTCCAGGTTGCATTTGATATCAATCTGCCCATAAATAAATCCGAGAAATATATCTTTTTTTTCGCTGTAGAAAGTCTGAACTGTAGTTACGTTATACATTCATATGGCGCTGCAAATAATGTCCATTTGCCAAGATGTGCAGCCAGGTTTCTCACTCTTCAATTTCGTATTGTCAACGCACGCGCAGTGGGTGACAGTGTTGCGCAGGGGAGAATGCCTCTGTTGCCCGGATGCATTTTGCTGGTGGGTGGAACTGCATCCCCTGGAATGCAAGAACGGAGAGCTTGGAGGAAATGTTTTGTTTGTCGCGTCTTGCGCGGTTACGGTTTTCGCTATTTCCCAAGTGAAATTCTCGACGGCGGAGTATGACGCGTGGCAGTTCATTAAACATCTTTCTTGTGCACTGTCCTCTAATAATATCCAGTCTGTTAAAAACCAAAACAGCTGAGGACGAAGGATTTTATAGAGGCAACGCGATGAGTTTACTCCGAGGCTCGGTATCAGCACGTTTGTTTTGGTGCTAATCTCAGTGCTTTCCCTCACTTGGTTCAAGAGTACCAGCGAGCCTGGATACGGCAAAGTCCACAAGGTGACCGGCGGTGGTATTTTTCGCAGTCAGAAAATGTGCGAGGGATCCCAGTGTCCCTTGCACGTTATCAATGTGACTTCATCTCGCTACGTTATGTGGGAGAGAAGAATGTCAATTACATAACGATTTCTTTCTTCGAGGCCTGGCGTACTCTGCGTCGGGGTACATAGGACGCCTAAAGTAGCGAATAGCAATTTTGAATGCAGAACCATTTTTAACCTGTATTTTTAACGCTTGAACACCACAATTACCTTTGCGACGAAGAAATTGCTGAGGTAGCCAATGCCACACATAAATAACCAGAAACACTAAATTGATTCTAACGCCAAAGAAACCATGCATCGGTCTGGTAAGCTCAAGAGATAGCTACACAGGAGCAAAACGCGGCGCATTGATAGAATTCCACACGGTACAAAAACTAGATTCAGCCTTACGCACGATGAAAATGGAACAGTCTTCAAAGTGTATCTTTCTTAGCGCCTACTATCGAATGGGGTTAGCAAGGTGCTCGAGAGGAGAATGTGGGAAAAAAAGAAAGTTGGGAAAAGTTCAATTACCTGCTTGTTCCCGTGGTAGAATACAAGTTTTTGAACGCAGGTAGCAATGTATGTTATGCACTAGTTTTCATCATATCAGAACAGGTAAAAATGGCAAAATATATGTAAGGCTGGCTTCCGAGAAATGTTAATGCAGCTTGGCTATCCGGAAGTGGATGCAGAAAGTTCTCAGATTCACTGTCTCTTGAATGATACGTCTGAAGGAAGCAGCTGTCTCCGCCGCTAGTTGCAGGGAAGTGTGAGGCGAAAATTGTAAAAACGTTGTTATCATTTAAGTGTCTTCAAATTATAAACAAACGGCTGGGATGGGCACCAAACAAAGATAATATTCAGGATCCCGTGATGCTACATCATAGCGTGTTTTTTCTTATGGCATGGCATAAGAGCTCCACCCTTCGCCCCGACAGCCGGTGTCACACTTTGTCACCTGCAAGGTGACAGGGCCACTTTGGCAGGTGAAGCTAGCTGTGGCCTGCCACCTGCTACTTTTGGAAGGTGGCAATATGGAGAAAGGAAAATCCCCCTTTCGATTGGCATACTATATGTGATCATGCATGAGAGCTCAGATTAAGCTTCTCATGCTACCCCAATGTCAGAGATAGCGGTGATTATGTGTCCACCGAGCTTTTCTCCCAAGCGGCGCCTGTTAGTGCAGCGCCTTGAAGTGACAGACAAGTGACCTCACAAATAAACTGTTCACGCACAAAACTCCTACAAATAAGCAAACTGCTTGTTTTGAGGTGGTGCGGGTAGTTTGTAATGAAAAAAGTCTATACAAGTAATTTATAACCTTTTTGTTAAATAAAGAGGAAAAGATCATTTGATGTCGCCCCGGGAATGAAATAGCGTTTCCGAAGTTACTCCAGGCAGACTATGACTCCATTGCCTAAAGCAAAATCCCGCCAGCGGCGTCAATACTTTTCATTATGAACGGGCTTGTAAAATCGCCGCGCAGACTGTGAGAACAGTCTTACACTGCAGTGATTGCCAATAGCTGCCTTTGCCATTTAGCGTTTGTAGCTAGCGCGGTTTCTTGCTTTCTGTGAACAGTGTACTTGGGCGAATAACAATACAAAGCCACGAGAAGAAGTGAGAAACCCTTGAGTGAAGCTGAAAGAGTGCGAAATTATTTAATTTCCATTTCGTGGCTTGTTTACGTTGGCAGCAAAGTACTGGCCTGCATATAAGTGCTTATGCATGTATATTTTAGTTTCCTGGATTGAGTCTAAACTTTTGTGTCTCAACTCTCTTAAGTCGCAGGAGCGCTTGCCTACTGAGACGAGTGCCAAACAATGCGTCGCTCGTTGATCTATTTGTCTATCGAATTGAAAAAACAACTGTCGAGGTGCGCCTAGTTATTATGAACAGATAGGAGATCTCATGCAGCCTGAGGCATGGATTCTTTTTTTTCAGCCCCAAATATTGCGCGATTTCCGCCATATCTAAGAAATGCCATGTAGCGGGTACTGAAAAGGGCGTAAGGAAGTGATGTAGTGAAGAGGAAATTTTTAACGACGGTTTGCAGCGCGTTGCTTATTGCTAAGAAAAAATAAAGAGTAGGGGGCTCAGGATGCACGTTAGTAAATCTAGCTGCTTCTATAAATAGGCTCTTCTCAGAAATTGCTCGTTTTGTACGATAGACAAAAACATCCATAGCAGACGCCAAGCTTCGTACCGTTGTGTGGAAGGCCAGAGCTCGTAGGACTGAGGACAGGTCAGACATAAAAGTTTGCATGCTTTCCGAGAGACAAAACTCCACAAGCGCTGAGACTCATAAGCACGTCAGCAATTTGCCGGGAACATAAATAAATGCCGCAACCGGGCAAATAAATAATTTCTTTTTCAGTTCAAAAAGGGGTTTTCTCACCATTTCTCATGGGCTTTTGTATTGGAAATCGCACCTATACATTTGTCACACAAAGTAAGAAATCAGTTTTCGAGTTATTATCAACGCTTAACGGCAGATGTAGCAATTCAAAATAGCGGCTTTGAATGCCAGAGTGTTTCCGCACACTGGGCGGCGTTTTTATAAAAGGATTCATAATGAAAATCTTGACGCTTCTTGTGAGATTTTGCTTGACACAATGAAGTTCAACTCTAACTGGAGCCATTTTCATCTCAAGCGCTCTCTCATCACTTATGTAACAGCAAATTGTGTCTTCCTTTCTACGCGACCGGAAGACCAAAACGTTCTGCATATTCTCGATGCGTTACACAATGTATAGACCTACTGCAAATAAGCAATTTGCTTATTTGGTGAACGTCTGTGCGTGGAAGTTAGCTGTGCGAAATACCATCTCAGAGTATGAAAGGAAAAACTTCTTGGCGGCAACTTCGACGCGCCTAGTGGCCGCCTAATGAAGCAAGATACCACCAGTCCTATCTCAGCCCATCTGCGTCATGAAATCAATTTTCACTCGCAACCTATACGCAACAGTAGACGGAGCCACAAAAATGAAGATTATTATTCATGTGTCGCCCGTACATCTTCAGAAAGCTAGTCTTGTAATGGGAGCATATATTTAGTATTCACCTCTAAATCGATAACAAGATTACGCTTGCGACAATAAAAAACCACTCAACTTTGAAAGAAAACTGCAGAGAATTCATTTTGTGCAAAGCGGAAATGAAATGGGAAAATCAGGAGGAGACAGAGTGCTTTGAGACGGGGGCATGATAATTGTTAACCTCAGCGACTGACTTATCAAATTTTTCTTGCTTCTTGAATTAGCGCGGAAGGAAAAAGAGAGACTGGAACACCAATGCTGCGTGCAATAGAAATTTTAAATGGAAGTTTATACCTACTCCCCACTTGACCACACAGAATTCAACATCCGATGAGACAAAAGTACGTTTTCCCGCGTTTTCACGCTTGAGCGGTAGCCACTTTTAATGACGACAAGAAATGGCGTCAATCTGATGTTTCAGAGAAAAACATCATATCCGATCTGAAAAAAAAAATATTTCTGGTTTACTAAAAAATTATGACAAAGCAGTCAGCGTACACGTGCCTCTTCTGATACTTTCTCAACGCTACGATTTCGAGCTCTATAAAATAGGGTATCTTGCAGATAGTTGTGCAGCTATCTTTTTCTTGACACGCCCGCATATTAGCATAGAAGGCAGTGTGTTTGGCCGTAATAATATTAGTTTCCAAAAAAAAGTGAACAAAATGCCTTCTGCAGGAGTTAAAGGTACCGATCTTTATTTGTTCGCACCGAAAAAGGTTAAAAATACGAAAATTTTCAAACCCGACAGCGCTTTGTACTGATAATCCTAAAGCTAATTTGCGTTTACAGAGTGTTATGGCTGCATATTTATACACAGCATTGATTACGAGTGAACTGTGGAAATTACGGCGATTTGAATTTATGGTAAGAGAGGCTCCTTAAATTTGTTTACTATTGATAGCCGCCTTATCGGATCTCTTCGAAGGAACGTGATGCCATTCGCCGACAAGTTCAAGAAATGCTCCAGGACGACGTGATTCATCCGTCGACGAGCCCATGGGCATCACCTGTTTTTCTAGTGGCGAAGAAAGATGGAACCCTACGGTTCTGTATTGATTACAGGCGTCTGAACAAAGTCACTAAAAAAGACGTTTATCCTCTTCCGCGCATTGATGACTCCCTGGACCGGCTACGACACGCCACGTACTTCTCGTCACTAGATCTACGCAGTGGTTATTGGCAAATCGAGGTGGAGGAACGCGACCGGGAAAAGACCGCATTTATTACACAGGATGGTCTGTACGAATTCCGGGTGCTCCCTTTCGGCCTGTGCTCGGCTCCTGCCACCTTCCAGCGGATGATGGACACCGTGCTTGCCGATCTAAAATGGCAGTCCTGCCTCGTCTACCTGGATGACGTTGTCAACTTCTACGCGACGTTCGACGAGCACCTGAGGCGCCTGCGGGCTGTGTTTGCCGATATTCGTTCCGCCGGTCTTTCCCTCAACCCCGAAAAGTGTCATTTCGCCTTCCAGGAGCTGAAGTTCCTGGGTCACATCGTGAGCGCTAAGGGAGTTAGCCCTGACCCCGATAAGACGGCCGCTGTCGCTGCTTTTCCCGTGCCAACCGATAAGCGCAGTGTGCGCCGCTTTCTGGGTCTTGCGCCTATTATCGACGTTTTGTGCAAAACTTCTCCCAGATCGCTGACATAGTCATCCGCCTCACGAAAGATGCCGAACCGTTCTTCTGGGGCCAGCAGCAACAACAGGCCTTCGAAGACCTCCGCACTCCTCTTCAAAGGTCGCCCATCCTTGGCCACTTCGACGAGTCAGCCGACACAGTACTACACACAGACGCCAGCAACATCGGCCGCGGTGCGGTCCTTGTGCAGTGGCAGGATGATCTCGAACGCGTAATCGCATACACAAGCTCCACCTTGTCACGCTCGGAGGCGAACTATTCCACTACTGAAAAATAATGCCTGGCAATTGTGTGGGCAATGACTAAATTTCGCCCATATTTATACGGCCGCCCGTTTAGAGTTGTCAGTGATCACCATTCGCTCTGTTGGCTAGCGAACCTGGAAGATCCCTCGGGGCGGCTTGCACGCTGGAGCCTTCGTCTTCAAGAGTTGATGTCACCATCGTCTATAAGTCCGGTAGGAAGCAGAGTGATGCCGACTGTCTGTCTCGTGCCCCTGTCGATGATAACCGAGCTGATCCCGACGACGATTCTGTGTTTCTCGGCGCCATCTCCACGACCATCCTCACTCAACACCAAAGAGACGACAGTGAACTACGGCCTCTCATTGAGTATCTTGAAGGAAGCGCAAAGTCGCCCCCGCGACTCTTCTCACGTGGTCTGTCGTCATTCCGTTTGCACGATGGCGTTCTGTACAAGAAAAACTACCACCCAACGCAAGCTGTCTATATGCTCGTCGTACCTGCGGCTTTGCGCGAAGAAGTCCTGCAGGCGTGCCATGATGACCCATCTTCTGGTCACCTGGGTTTTTCTCGCACTTTGGCGCGGATCCGCCAAAAGTACTACTGGCCCAGGGTTGCTGCAGTTGTACAGCGTTACGTCGGAACTTGCCGCGAGTGCCAACGTCGCAAGACGCCACCGACTAAGCCGGCCGGACTACTACAGCCCATTGATCCGCCACAAGTCCCCTTCCACCAAGTCGGCATGGACTTACTCGGCCCCTTTCCGCAGTCCTCGCTGGGTAACCGCTACATTGTGGTGGCCACCGACTACCTCAGCCGGTACTGTGAAACTAAAGCTCTCCCCCGTGGTACCGCTGACGAAATTGCGAACTTTTTCGTTCAAAACATGGTGCTTCGTCATGGTGCCCCCATCGTCGTTATAACTGACAGGAGAACGGCGTTCACCTCGGCCCTCACACAGGAGGTTACGCGCCTTAGCGGCACGAATCACCAAAAAACAACCGCTTACCACCCTCAAACGAACGGACTCACCGAACGGCTCAACAAGACGATCGCCGACATGATCTCCATGTATGTTGACGCATACCACCGGAACTGGGATGCCATACTCCCTTACGTCACTTTCGCCTATAACACTGCACTACAAGAAACGACGCGTTTCACTCCATTTCGTTTAGTGCATGGTCGCGAAGCCACCACCATGCTGGACGCAATATTGCTTCCGACTAGTACTACCTCAACTGTTGTGGGTGCTGACCACTTCGTTCGTCACGCCGAGGCCGCCCGCCAACTCGCTCGACAGAGCATCCGGCACCAGCAAACCCACGACGCTCGCCGCTATAACCTACGCCACAGAGCTGTTAGTTACCAGCCCGGCGAACAAGTCTAGGTTTGGAGCCCAATCCGCATGCGTGGACGCTCCGAAAAGCTTCTGCGCCGATATTTCGGCCCCTATGAGGTACTCCGCCAAGTGAGGTGAACTATGGAGTTCTTCCCCAAGGAACAGTTGGCTCCTCCAGACGGCCGACCTCCGAAGTTGTCCATGTCGCACGGTTGAAGCCATACCACGCCCGCTAGCGCTTCAGGCGTGTCTGCACCTGCCGTAGGACACATGCAGCGTCCCTTCTCTTCCTGCTGCCCATTGCTGCGGCACCGAGTCGGTGCCCTTCAGATGGGGGGGGGGGGGGGGGGGAGGAAGCAATGCCACCGTCCGAACCAATCAGTGGCGCCGTACCGCGGCCGAACTTTTTAAGCTGGGACTTGCCAAGCCTTGGGCATTCGACGTGCTAAAAGATCGTCTTCTTTCTCGCTCGAGCTGCCTGCTGGCTGGCACGCCCACCTTGTCTAATTAGAACCTGGGCTATTTCTTCACCCGTTTGTCGGTGAAAATATTTACGTCGAATAGCCTGAATGAAAACAGCATCGATTATGTTTGCTCATGACAGTTTCGCCGACTAAATGCAGTTAGATTGCGGTGACCAGCTCTCGTCATGGTTGCGCCTGCACACTCAGGTGAATCGTTAAAAATCTCTAAGAGAGATTTATTGCCGCCCATTAAAAATGCAGATGATCAGTTCCTGACCAACTTCTCTCTTTCTTTTCTCCTCCAGTGCTCAACGGAATTTCGCAACACTACAATTTCGACCATTATAGAATGGGGTATCTTGCAGATAGTTGTGTAGCTTTGTCTTGACACGCCGCATATTAGCATACAAAGGAGTGCCTTTGACCGCAATAATTATTAGTTTCCAAATAAATTTAATAAATTTGAACAAAATGCCTTGTAAAGAAGTTAAAAGTACGAAGTTTATCTCTCCGCACCAAAGAAGGTTAAAAATATGAACATTTTGAAACCCGACAGAGCTTTGCAATGACAATCCTAGAGCTAATTTGCGTTTACAGAATGTTGTGGCAGTATATTTATATACAGCACTGACTACGAGTTAACTATGAAAATACGGCGATTTGAATTTATGATAAGAGATGCACCATAAATTTGTTTACAATTCAGAATTAAAGCTGCATAACTGTGCTTAGCATACACTGCAAAATGATATTGACATGTAACAAAGCACGAAATTCAGCGATCACTTCTCAGAAAGATAGCCAAGAAGTTTGTTTTAAATACTAGGAGGCTAGTGAATATGTCCAATATTTTTTTGCACAGGAATATATTACAGGAATTTATTACCTCTCTGAGACATTAAACAGTCCAAGTGATGCCCATGGATTGAAAGTGCACGAAAAATAGAAGTTCCATGAGTAAAGGAGCCCGGGAAAAGCGCGCCACGAAGCCACTATTCTTTAGTATTGTTTTCTTGATATTTTTGGTCGTGTACTGCTGCAGATAACTTACGCGTGGATGGCGTGAAAGAGCACTGTTTTTGATCTGACACAGGCAGTTGACCGTCAACACATATTTATTGCGACTTTGCTAAAAAAACTACGATCTTTGAGGAGTGTGCTGTAAACACCGAACGATCAATTCCCATATGAGGCAAATGAGATAGCGGGAGACAAGGTCATATGCGTCAACACAGGTGTGTTGACGGACGTGCTGTACAGCCAGCTTCTCAACTGGTGTGAAAACGCACCTGTTTTCTTTCCTTCGGTTGCAAAAGTAGGAATAAAACTTTCGCTTCTTGCCTCAAAGTTTCTTCCTAGCCGGCTATCTGCATTGTTTGAGGTTGGAAGCGAATGCTTGTTCCTTGCGTGCTATTGTCCAAGGGGTAAAAAAAAAGTTGTTTTCAGCCCAGTGCCGCCGTGAATATTGCCAGGAAGATTTCTTTTGCTTATTTTCTGTTTTCGCGAAACATCGTGACCCGGATATCGACTTTTGCTTTGTTCTAAATGGCTGACTGAGTTTTAGAAGCCTTATCTCGAAAGCTCGAAGGTTTTTCTTTTTAGAATACTGCCACTCCGTTCCGGGATTTTAAAGGGTGTGAAAGAAAAAAAGCGATGAAGAAAGGTGCGGTGTCGGCTTGGGCGGCAGAAGGAAGTGGGCCGAGGTTGAATGGTGGCGTGAAAAAAAGGTGCGGTTATTCAGTGCGCAGGGTACGTACGCACGGTTTGGTTTATTGGTGTTTAACGTCGCAAAGCGCCATAGGCTGTGAGGAACGACGTTGTGACGGGCTCCGGAAATTTCGACCAACTGAAGTTCTTTAACGTGCAATGACATCGCACAGTACACGTGCCTATAAAAATGCGCCTGCATCGAAATTCGGCCAGCCACGGCCGGCATCGAACCCGCGTCTTTTGGATCAGCAGCCTACGCCGTAATCACTTTTTTTTTTCTTTATTACAGCCTACGCCGTAATCACTGAGACACCGCAGTGGGTGGTACGTACGTACGTACAGTCTTTGTCAAAAGTAACCAAGCTGCATGGTTTCTTAAGGCTCAGCTTCGAATGACGTAGCTGGAGGCAAAGCGAAGCTTGGAAGGAATTGCTTCCCAGAGAAGGAAAGGCGAAGGAAAATATTTAAAAATTCAGTGTACACTCAAGCTCCGCCTCATGCGTACGACGCGATGGCGTAATATGGGTCTCTCCAGTGGCCTGGGTTCCTGTTTGTTGCACTTCGCAGACAGGGACACTATTGTTTATTTGTTATTTTATTTTGTTTTCATTATTTATTTCTTTAACGACGTAGAACGAACGTTCGCCAGTGGTACGTTGGAATGACATCCTACGACATCCCTTTTTTTTGTTCTTAACAAAAACTGTGCTGTGTTGAATGGGCTACAGTCTCTGGATGCCAAGAAAACGACCTTTGTGGCTAGTTGGGGCTGGGGCGTCTAGTCTCTGGAAGATCTCTATGATGGACCGGCACTCAGAATCATAGCGGTGATCGAATTCTCTGTTTAGTGAGCAGTGCACGTTGGTGCAGGGAGTGTAGGCTGGCCTAAAACAGCCGCCTAACTGGCTCACCAATCTAGATGCATGCGTGTCGCTCATTTGGAAGTTGGGGACGTGAGAAGGTATGACGGACTCGTATTATGCAGCTCGGTGGTTTGTGGCAGGAGGACATCGAGATTTTTCTTACCGACAGTTCTGCATGCAATGAAGAAAAAAAAAAGTTGCTCAGTGGCCCAGGGGTAGAGCTCACGGAACTCGACCTAAGGGGCAGTGGTTCAATCCCTGACTGGTTTATTTTTTTTTCAATGCAATTTCTTGTCTTTTTTTTCAGAGACACTATGTAATAGGGATGGAATGACGTCACAATAATAAGGAGGTTAATGGGAAAACGTGCATTGACGTCACTACTGTTCTAGTGTGTGATCGTTCTGGGATGTATGAACTACCCGCCTTAGTTCACGTGTGTGTGGCATTACGACTCTGTGGACTGACCCGATTTTGCTTCGGACGCCAACCGCGCCAGGTTGTCCGCAGAAGGGACACTTAACGCTCCCGCGCTAAGACGCGTGCGCAGGACGAGAGATAGAGACATCGACAACTGCAGTGCGAACCTAAAGACTGCGTCCCTTTGCGCTTGATTGTTTGGAATAGGCGGGTGTCGGGAAGGCTTCCTGAGGCTCAGAGCCCGATGGTGGTTGCGGAAAGCTAGGCTTAGACGTGCCACTCGGTGTGAAAAAGACCAAGCTCGCCTCAGTCTACTCAGCAAAAAGCTGACGTAACGCACAGGCCTGCAAAGAGGGACGCGAGCACACGAACTCTGATCAAATGAAGCGCTAAATGCATGTTTTCACGGGGGAGGGTTTCACGTAGCTTTACATGTGGCAGAAATTTTGAGTCACTTGAAGGCGCACCATACACCGGTGTCCGAGGCGAGAAAAATTTCTACCGTAAAAGAAGGCGACTGCAAATGATCATGCTGGTTGACATCCTCTCCGAGTATTTTACTTGTTATGGAAGCTAGCTTTATAGACTATAACATACGAACCATTCTATTTACAGCACTTCACTTCATCACACCACGGAAGCCGGTGGGTCGAGTTGCTTACGGCCGCTGGACCTGTGAGAGAACTGTAACGCGTTGCACTCTCTCCTGCTCCTGCCAGAGTGACCTCCTGCATGGATGTTTTTGGAATGGTGCCCTTAAGGAGATTTGCTGCGTTAAGCATGCTTTGACTCGATGGTACTCATAATATAGACCATTATCCACTGTCTGATAATATACATAACGGCTTCTGGAATTACAAGAAAAGGGTTCGGCATCGATAATCTTTTCTTGCTAATTGGTCATCTCACTCTATTCGACCAATTTGGGTCGTAGGTACTGAAAACAATGCCCTCAGCAGCCTGTGCTCTTTTTTGACCAAGTTCTAGGAACACTGTACTTTTCTTCGATTTCCTCGTGCATGGCATTTCTTTTGAGCTCACAAGACCGACAGCTGGCGGTTAAGACCTTGCAAGTACAAAGCCTACTTCGAATACATCATTCGTTTTTAACAGCTGCTCTTTTTTACCGAAGGTATTCTGTCAAATCATGTAAACCGCAAAACTTTCATAATTTTAGCGGGAAGCTTGAAGAATGGTTCTCCATGCGAAAATATTGCTGGCTGTGATGCACGCCGTGCTGTGCAGTTCGACACAGTTTGTGCCACCTGTTAATGAAAAGGGAAGTTATGTGATTAGCAGCCTGCTTTCACACATAGCCCAGCGAGATGAAGTGGCATTCATGACGTGCAAAGGACACTGGGATTTTTCGGACCATTTCTGGTTGAAGGATGTTCCATGGCCTGTTACTTGCTGGACTTTGCCACAGCCAGGCTTGCCCGGGCTCTACCAGCTGGTGAGGAAGAACACCGACATTAGCACGAAAACCAACGTGCTCATAACGAGCCTCGGAGAAAACCCGTCACGATGCGCGAGAGCAACATTTCGCTACTGGCTGTTTCTGTACTTAGTCGACTGGATATTGTTAGAAGACAGTGTAAAAGGAAGACGTTTGATGAGCCGCTACGTGGCACGATCCGCCATCAGGAATTTCACTTGTGAACTACCTCAAAGGGAAACACTGCTAAATGACCCTCGGAAAACCTTCGCTCCAAGCGTTCTGTCACTGTATTCCAGAGGTTGCAGTCAGGCACACGGGAAAAGTGGGTCTGCCCAGAAAAGGCAGTCACCGCTACGCAACACAGTTATCCACAACGCGTGCTTTATCATTGCGCACTTAAGGAAAAGGAAACCAAACTGCAATTCTTGGCAAATGGACATCATTTGGAGCGCCATATCACAGTACAACGTAACTGTAGTTCAGAGCTTTTATACTCATATAAAACCGTTAGCTACCGCTATGTTTGAGGGACATGTTGATGTGCAAGGGAATGTGGGCGCTGCCAGTGTAAACTCAATAAAAGATGTAGCCATGCCCGGTTTTATCGCGTATTGGTACGATACCTTCTACTCGAACCGCAACCGTGCTATACCACTGCCCATGACTGGCATCTTGAACGAAGCCAAACTGGGTTTCCTTCTTGTTGCCGCTGCGCTGGTTTCCTGTTTTTTGTTCTTCGTGCTGGCTGACATCAAGCAGAGAAAAACAAAGTCAAGATCACCGGACTTGGCCTCTGATATGTTCATGTTCCTCTTAGCCTCCTTCTTAGCCTCATCATCGCCCACACCTCGCGTAAGAAGGGCTTTTGCGTCTGGCGTTGTTTGTGGTTTCTGGCTCCTGGGTATCCTTCCGTTTTCGAACTACTTCCGAAGCGAACTCACTTCAAGGTTTGCCCTCCGCGCTTTCCCGGAAGCCCTTGACACGCTAGAAAAGCTGATGGTTGCCCTGGACCAAAAGCGTGTGGCTCCGTGCGTAGTAAAAGGAACTTTTCAGCATAGTAATTTGAAAAGCAGTGTCCATGACAACGTCATTATCAGCAAGTTGAGCGTTTCATTTAAGGAGAACAGCGTCAAGGAAAACCTGACGACTGAAACGTATCCGGCGTGCCTCATCTGCGCTCAGCGAAATGACCGCATCTGTCATGTGTTCTCTCTGCCACCGCGGCTTCTTATTAAGGAGAAGAGAGGGCTCGTGGAATCTAGAGATGCGATAAGCAGCCTTTTGTTTAGCATAGCTGTACGCAAGAATTATCCTCATTTGGAAGCATTAACCGAGTTCATCAGCAGAGTTATAGAAGGCGCTCTTCTCCGTCCTTCTCGAAATTTCGAGCAATACGATATGTCACCGCAAAATCACATTCGAATCATTATTGAATTGCAGCCGCTTCAAGTAGCGGACCTAGCCTCTTTCTTTGGCATGTTCATGGCGTTTTTGGCTGTCGCCACTGCTGTTTTTGCTATGGAGTGTTTAAGTATAGCCTTTAAAGAAAGAAGAAACTTAGGTTTTAGCAGTTCTCTCTAACGTAGGATGCTGGCATGGTGGAATACTAGCATCGTCGTACTATCCTGCACCGCAGATGAGGTGGAGCGAGTCGCGTTTCTTAGCATTGCACTCTGCTTATCACAATGGCTATTTGGAGGCATTTTTTGAGAAAGATTTAATTTTACATTGTTTCAGCTACATGCTTAAAGATCACGCACTTTGTTAGTTTTTCTTAATACCATTCGAACAAAACTGCTTCCAAAGAGAACACGCTAAGTGAACATACAGTCCAAGTGGCAGTAATGAAAAAGTTCCTTTCTTCCTCTTAAACAAGTATTTATGCGTTGGATACTGAGAATTTTCAACAAGTACAATATCGGAAGCTTCCTCCTAATCATAATAAAAATTATGCAACATTCGGATCATGTTTTTCCTCACCTCTGGACCAGAACCTGGAGGCTAATGAAAGTTATTGACATTAAACATTTCACAGCGTGTGAATTATTCAAAGGAAAATTGGAAGGGTAATTTTCACAGCCAAGGCGAGAGCAGCGTGTTTTAGGAAAGAAATTCCAGCTGTTATTGTTGCAGAAGTAAGAAAGATGGAACTCGCCGGACGTGTAAACCGAAGAACGTTAAGTAAATCTGAACTATAATATCGGACAGGGAAGTACAGAAACAAGATTTAAAGACAGGTTTCGATTGAAGCTGCCATGGCCGACGCATTTTGGGCTGAACGGACGTCATTGGAAGAGGCATCGAACTTAATGTGAAGGCATCATCACTGATAATGATATTTTATGTCGACAGGGAAACTCATATTGTAAATATAGATAAGATATTATCGTGATTTAGAGTTTCCGCCCTCTCTAGAAAGCATGGTTGCGGGATGTGAGCTTGAGGTGCTGGCGAGATGAAATGAAAGACACGTCTAGCGGCAGGCTAGTACTGCAACAAGGTTATCTCTACGAGAGACACGTTTTTTGGTTATGAAAGACTACAAGTCAAATCCAATGGACGGCTCGTTGCCTTGTTTCCGCGAAAGGGGACTGTCTCTGGAAGAAGCGACAGCGCAGGCGGGTCTTCGGAGGAACACAGTCGATTAAAACGGGCGTCGTTGAGAGAACTGACGACAGGCTGCACCAAGCCCTGTTCTAAACAGATGTAAACAAAATATACCACTTCACTCAGTTATTATTAACAGAGTGCACCTGAATCGAGACGCGAGGAAAGAACAAAACAACCCGATGTGCCTTTACCAAATGTCTCGCGCTGACGTTTAAAATAAAAAAAATGATGCGCTTAATCTCCTCAGTGTTAAAGATCATGTCGACGAATGAACATGTGATGAGAATACTAGCAGCGTCCTGCGAACGCTGGGTAATGCGCAGTGTGTTTCACCTGAGACTTTACACATTTTTTCTTAAATTGGCGTTTTCAGTTAGAAGAGCGTTATTTCAGCATAGCATTGTCAAGAGTGTAGTATACAAGAACACAGCTAAGGTGTGGTAACTGGCTGGCTGGTTAACTAATGTTGAATAGTTAACTTTTTAGCTATTACAATTAGGATCCTTGATAACCGACGGGCGTGTAGTCCTCCGTAAGTAACATCCATGACAGTTTTTAGGATTTCAAAACGTGGTTGCCCTCGGCGCTAGGGCCAACAAATTTTGGCCATCTCGACGAGTGACTGCATCGGAGAGGTTGCTTTGCCTGCCAGCTTCTCGAAAGCATGTAGTTTGGCGCGATGTAGGCAAACTTTGTTGCGCCACAGCGCAGAGGGCCACCGTGTTTTCGAAGTTATAAAAACTAATATGGATATTACTTACGGTGGACTATACACCTCTCCATAATTAGGGAGCCTAATTGTAATAGTTAAAAGTTCACTATTCAATATCAGCTAGCCACCTTACTAAATAGCACTTCTCAGCTGTATTCGGATGCATTATATCGCTGACAATGCTATGCTGAAAAAAAGCGCTCTTCTAACTCAGACAGCGACTTTTCAAATATTGTATGAAGTCTTTGATGAAGCACCCTTTATATGCCCACGGCCGTAAGCCAGGTAACTGTACTGCTTCGCACTAGAATGTTAAAGAAAGACCAAAAAATCCCGTCTCAGATATAATGGTGAAACGAACTGGGGGTCATACCCTATCTGATAAGTGCGGTACAGAGCCTGAAGAGCCTGTCCACAAGGCAGGAACTGGGCTTTTCTTTCACAACACCGCTGAACCTCAGTCGATAATATGGCACGATTCAGTAGTGAATTGTGAATGCATATTGCTCCGATCCTGATCCTATGCTTTGTTTGTCACGGAAATCTGCTTTTGGGAATTGAATAATTCTGTGCTGTAGTATACCGGCTGGGTTTTCGTGCCGGAAAGTGTGTATTTGGTACACAGTTTGCTGTGTAAACACAGTCTTGCGTAAACACAGAACCGGGCTGTCGAATTCCGGACATCATTACGTGTTGTTTCTTTGCCGCGATCACAATGGTTGAGCTTGATGTAACATTATTTTATTTTGCCGCTCTGACCAATCTACTAGACAGTAATCCAGTCATATTTTATAATCTATAGAAGGTCCATGTGATTATGTGACCCTCCATAGAGTTGTTGGAAAACCAATTCGTTTTCTTAAGCCACAAATGAAAGTTAAAAACTCGGCTTTTGTGTGGATGTGTTTCTCTTCTCTTGCGTCACATACCAATATTTCATTCTTGTTTACTGACCGCTAAATTCGCAGCATTTACTTTCTTTTTATTTTTGCTTGTATGCCACCTGGTTGCTGTGTATGAAATGCGTTTCCTGCAATAAAGTTATTGTGAGTCAACTTTAGGTCTGTTGTATTTTCGTGGTGTTTGCTCCAAATTAGTTATTACCGGCTTGCCCAACTGTCTTCTCTCCTCAACCATCTCTCCCGCTCGATCCTAGTGACACCATGACAGGCATCCATTTTGTGTACGGAGTGAAAAAACTAGTTAGAATAATTACGCCGTGGAGTGCTTTTGGCACGTACCTTCACGCCATTAGCAGCAGCTTACCAGTGCCACTCATGTGGAGATTAATCGAGGGTGTCATTCCACGAGAGATGAAACCACCCAGACATTTCACATTTTAATTTTCTCTATTATTTTATATATAATGCGCACATTATACATTAGGCCAGCTGGAAATATTGTTTTGGAAAATATTTCAGGAGATAAAAATTATGAACGACGTTTGGCAGATACAGCACTTTCACACACAGCTAAATTTTGCAAATTTGCTGTGAGGTAAAATTCTAGGTATGGTTTGGTTTGGTTTATGAGTTTTAACGTCCCAAAGCGACTCAGGCTATGAGAGAGGCCGTAGTGAGGGGCTCCGGAAATTTCGACCACCTGGAGGTTCTTTAACGTGCACTGACATCCCACAGCACACAGGCCTCTGGAATTTTGTTTCCATCGAAATTCGACTACCACGGCGCATATGAAAGCCATGATAGATACGTTTTGCGTGCTAAAAGCGCAATTGAGAAAGGCTATGCAAGGCTTATTTCCGCCACGGTGGAGAAATTGTTGCTTACTAGAAAGAACTTAGAAAATGGCGCTAGTCTTAAATGAGGCTGTTTTAAAGAATTTTTTTTCCTGCAAATATAAAGCATATCTTCGAAATTTTACAGTATATATGTATTCAGATGCTAAAAAGCCCACAAACTTTAATTGTTGCATATTATAGGAAATTAGCAAAAGTATTGCCCTAAATCTGGGATTTTTGATCACAGTAGTTTTTCAAAAACCGAAGAAAAAAAAAAACACCACCCCAATTTTTCTTAAATGTTAAAAAAGAGGTTGAAAATAACACTAACGCACATGTTATCTTATTATTTTTTCCAACAATGTTATCCAAGCCCAAACATGTGGCTTCTTTAGCATCGGCAGGAGCGCCTAAATTAAGGAGTGTAAGCACCAAATACGCCCTCCGCTGGTCGAAATTTCCCCAATTCAATTTCCCCAATGGAAATCAAGAAAAAACACAGCCTAATTGCTTTTAATGGACAAACACCGATTTGTGACGTACGCAGGATTCGGTGCCGCCGCTATTCCCGCGTGCCTGCAGCAACTGGGAGTGCGGCCCCTACGAATGCATGCAAAAAAAAATACTCTCAATGTGTCTTTCTTACTGGACGTTGCTCCTGTCTTTAGTTAAAAACAGCCGACTGTATCCTAGAAAGGAACGCAGAAGTGCAAAACATCATTTCAGAGCCAACTGTTTATTAAAACGTCGCAGTATGCGCTTGACAGAGACGTTTTACTAATCCATATTTTGTACTATAGGTCTAATCATCTTTTAATAATCAAGGAGGACCTCATTTACTCATTCCGGAGTGTCTGTAATAGGCAGAAGCTTAAAAAATTCAACGTCAGTTGAGGAAATGCCTACTTTAGCACAGGTGTAACCAATCCAGCATATATCTAGCACAACCTAACAAAATAAATGAACAGAGATCAAAAAAGAAACCAAAAGGTATTTCGAAATCAAGTGCCGCTACCCGCTCTTGCCGATAGCGGCGTCACCGAATCCTGCTTACGTCAAAGATGCCTTTTTGCCCCCCAAAATATTAGGTACGTACCCTTTTGACGGAGAAGGCCTCAGTTTTGGATCTGGGGAGAATTTAGACGAGCGTAGGTTGCATTCGCAGCTTGAGCCCCTTCATGTAAACGCACCTGCCGATACACAAGAAATAGAAGTTTGATCTTTGATAACATTTTTTCGATACAAAATAACGTAACATTTTCTTTTGTATTCTTTTTCGCCTCCTTGTAGAGGCTTGTTTTCGGAGTTTTAGAATAATTGGAGTTGAGGTTGTTTTGCTTTTAAATACACTATATTAAAAAATGACAGATTTAGGACAGTACCTCTTGGTATTGAGGTTATCTAGAACTTAAAGTCGAGGCACTCTTTTAGCAACTTGATGCTTATCAACTCGGCAAATTTGAAGGAGATGCGGTTTACACTTAGGGAGAAAAAATTCCGGAAAACAGCGTTCATCCAGACGTGTGGGCTTTTCGAAATTTTTTCCTGTAAGTGACAATCTCTTCACAATGGCGGTAGAAACCTTCCATATTCTTTCTACCCTGTACCTTTCGCAGGCAAAATATATCCATCATGGCTTTAATATCTCGTTTCACGCGCCATCAAAAAGTTGCAAAATTGTGCTGTGCATGAAGGCGAAGCCTCCGCCACGACTTCGTTTAAAATTTCTTTTTCCTCAAATATTATCTCTCTCAGAAAGCAAAATTCATTGTTCTCCTTCTGGATAACCAGCGCACAATATCTAAAACAATAAGCAATATTTTAATTTTCAAATATTTGGCCATGTTGATCTCTCATGGAACCACACAAAGGTACCCAGTACTAATCTATGGGGAAGAAATTAGACGCTAACGAAAAAAAGTTTCAAATCAACGACAGCTCTACCAGCTATGGGACAGGGACTGACACATGCTACGGTAAGAAACAAGAAGACAGCAGAGTGGGTCAGGAACAGATGCGATCGAATGATAACATAATCCAGATCAAGAAGCAGAAATGAACATGGGCCGTGCATGTATTGCGAAGGGAACATAATCGATGACCTCATAAAGCAACGTGTTGGATCCCAAATGTAGGCAAATGCAAGGATGGGGTGGGGATGTATGCGTATGGTGATTCAGCAAAGGAAATTTGTGGGGATAGAGAGAGAGCTTGTGGCGCTGGAGAGAGAACTAGAGGTCATTGGACCCTTTTCCTGCGTTTCACGTTGTTACGTTGGGGATGATGGCGCTGAAGATGATGACCACATTGTATACTCCGTGTTCAGTGATTAGGCTCCACTAGACTTCCAGTTCTGTTAGTTTGCCAGCTTCTCAATGTGAAAGCCCGCTGATGTTGATCCTGCGTTCACTTCCTTCGGCTTCCGCAGCCACAGCGTATAGTGTCTGTGCTGAGCACTGATAGGGTGATAGGAACAAGGCTTTGCTTTGTAGCACTCGGCAACACAGTGGATGGTACTGTTTTGCTTAGGGAAATGTGCAGCCGGAATGCATTGTCCCAACGGAAGCTTTATGTTCCCCATTCCTTCTTCCTCCGGATTCAGCTAAGATGAAAGCGTGCCTGAACTTCGAGAAGCAATAATGCAAGCCTATGTAATGAGCAGCCAGCATTAGAAAGATCAGTGAGCCTACACAGAAGTATTGCTAACAATGTGAAACTGTACCCGAGCCACATGATCTGGTTATGTGGCTGGTCCCTCAAGCGCCCATAACTTAGTCTAGCTTCTAAGGTGTTCTTCCAGCACAAAATTTTGTTCAAAGCTAGCGCGTTGTCGTGTCTGCCGTGTGCATTCACTATTCGAGTCCATCCATAGCACCGACGACAGCTCCGCGCTCCGTGCGTGTGGAAGAACACAGAGAGAGGACAACACAATCTTCTTTGTTGTGTCGTACTCTTTCTCTGCTCTTCCTAATAGCGCTACATCCAATCTTGAAATAATACTGCTGAAACTATTTTTAGAAGACAATCACATGCGAAGTAGCATTGTGGCTTAAGCTTAATTTCCTCCTTTCGCTAACGCTAGACTTCTAGCAGTGCAATTTCAGTGTTTAAAGCGAGAGGAAGTTAAAATATATTGCCACCAGCGCAAAAGACGGCAGCGAAGATTGCGGAGGAAGAAGTGTGCGGCACGGGCTCTCTCCACGGCTGTGTGCGTTTGTATCCGCTATGCAGCCTGGCCAATCCCCCGCCTTGGGCATGTCCCATTAAGCCTGAGGACATCATCATCATCATCTTGCTGACCGCTGCGGTGTTTGAGTCTTCGGGCTTCTCTCCTGATCCTCCCGCAAGGCTACTTACTACGTGACATCTGTTGGAGGGCGCTGGGTGCAGCTTACACGTACCGGGCGTCCCCTACAAGCCGTCAAAGGTCGTTATGTTGTTACTGAGATCGGGACTTACCTGGAATGCAGCGATGCCACCCGGCGTCCCTGCTGACAGGGGCTGCGATGTCGCTGTCCGAGTCAAGCGTTCCAATAGAGTCGTCACGATACGGTTCTTTTCCAGGAAAACACTCAATAGTTCGCGCACAGAAATACCATCACCCTGGTCGACACTGATTGGCGAAAGAGGATCACGCACATCAGCGCCAGTCGCACCACTCTCGTTGTCGCCATCAGCTGAGACTCCCCCGGTCGGAATTTCGTCTTTGTTAATGGCGTCGTTCGCGTCTCACAGCTGTGCCGCTCAGTTCGCTAGGCCTCAAATCCAGCGTTCGGGTATCTTACTTCTGAGATGTTAACACTTTTGACACACACAGATCCTAACACTTAAAAAAATATAGAAAGGTTTTACTGACTTTCGCAGATTTAACGTGGTAGAGAGAAAACGCGCGGTTGTCGCACAATACTCACAGGAACGTCCGTTAAGAACGTACGTTGACGAGCCGCCTTCCCCCGAAACACACACACACACACACATCGTCCTCTCTCCTCCCAGCCGTGCCTTAACAATCCCCTTCAGGCTCCCTAACGTAGGGGGCGCCAGCAAGCGGCTGGTGAGGAAAAGTCTAAAGACATTAAGTTATGGCGCCGTTGCAAACCGTTACGTACCACCGCCAACACCATGCTACAAGCCACCACCACCAGGCGTTCGCGTTTCACCTTCCAGGCCGAACGTAGTGCAGCCTTCAGGTCTTCGACGGAATCACGTCTGGTGAACCGCATGCCGCCGGCCGTTGTGCTACCATTGCGGCGAAGCTGGGCACATCTGTCGCCGCTGCCCGTTCGAAGAATTGGGTCTCCGAGGATACACTTTCGATGCACGCCGTCCGCTGCCTGGTCATAGGCCGCGGGAGATCGTGGGTTTCATTGCGCAGTCCGATCCCGGCCCAAACCGCTTTTCCCGATCCTCGTCGCTTCGCCGATACAGTTCTCCTGGGCAGCGGAATAAATCCCCAAGTCCTCATAGGTGAAATTAGACGACGCAGCTTCTGGAGGATCGGCTGTTTTACGACGCAAACTCAGATCCTCCAACGCCGCAAGACATTTCTCCGCTCCTGCCGCGCCACACGGAGCTCCAGAGCCTCAGCAACCGGTCGACTAGTCACCACGACGACTCGACGATCCTCGCCGTCACCCCGACGCCAATCGCCAACGCAGTGGCCACCCTTCAACACACCAAAGCCGCGACTGAACACCTCGACATTGTCGAGGCACGACACCACCCACAGTGGACCTACACATTTCAGTCGATGCAACCGACGTTAACGCCCTTGTAGATACTAGCGCCGACTATTCCATGCTTAGTTCCCAATTTGCCGCGGTGCTCAAGAAGGTGACCACCAGTTGGAACGGCCCGCAGATACGTACAGCCGGAGGGCATTTGATTGAGCTCACGGGAATGTGCAGGTCGCGAGTAACATTGCGAGGGGAAGCCTTCCTGGCAACGTTCGTCGTGCTACCCCAGTGCTCCCGTGATATCATCCTCGGTACGGACTTCTTAACGGAACACGGCGCAGTCATCTACCTGCAGGCGAAGTCTGTCAAGTTTTCATTGAGAATGCCCTCCGAACCAATAGCACACTACCAGCCGCCCTACAAATTCTCGACGAGCACTTGAGCGTGCCGCCACGTTCTAGTGTCATGGTGACCGTCGGTACAGTGACACTGCAAGGAACAAAAGGTGTCGTCGAGAGCAAGCAGGTGTTGCTTCTGGAAAGAGGCATTGCTGTTACCCGGGCAGTTATTCTCCTCACCGATGGGAAGTTGATATCTTGCTTACTAACTTCAACAATGAACACCGGCAGCTGAATAAGGGGACCACTGTAGCCTACCTTGAAGCCATCACATTCAGTGCACATTCGCCGACTGTAACTAGCTGAACTACGACGTGTATCCGGACCTGCCTCACCACCGTCAAGAACAACTCCGGACCCTGCTCAACCGCTACCGTAGCTCCTTTCCGTCGTCGGCACGCGTCGGACACAGACATCTTGTAAAGCATCGCATTATTACAGATGACACTGTCCGTCCCCTTCCTCAGTCACCCTTTAACTTTTCTCCTAAGTCGAACAGACCGCTATCAAGGCTCAAGTTGAGGAAACGCTGAATACCGACGTCAGCCGCCCATCTCGGAGCCCGTGGGCAGCCCCTGTGGTCCTTGTAAACAGAAAACGTGGCCATTGCGATTTTGCGTCGACTACCGTCCCTGAGAAAACATGTTTACCGTCTGCCAAGAATCGACGATGCATTGGATGACCTCTGCGATGCCAAATATTTCCCTTCTATAAAGATGAAGTCGGGGTACTGGCAAATCTAGGTGGACAAGAGGGACCGTGAGAAGACGGCTTTCATCAAACTAAACGGATTACACGAGTTCCAGGTCATGCTTTTCGGTTTTCGCTCCGCACCAGCCACTTTTCAAAGACTCATGGACACAGTTCTCGCCGATGTGAAGTGGCACACCTGTCGTGGGCACCTGGACGACGTGATTGTCTACACCCCAAATTTCATGAAGCACCTTCCTCGCCTCGCCGCGGTACTGCAGGCTATAAAGTTTTGTGGCATTGCACTTAGAGTCGAGAAATGTCGTTATGCTTACGAGGACCTGAAATTCTTAGGCCACGTAGTCAACCGAGATGGTGTCCTTCCGGATCCAGAGAAATCGGTTGCCATTGGGAATTTCCTGGCACCACGTGACCTGAAAGAAATTCACCGCTTCCTAGGCTTATGCGCATATAACCGCCGGTTCGTCAAAAACTTCTCGAAAATTGCCGCACCCATTACTTGCTTGACCAAGGCTGATGTGCCGTTCACCTGGAGCACCCCGCAGGAGCAGGCTTTTAGGAATACCAAAATCACCTTCAGGCGCATGATGTAGCCTACGCCTTAAGGAATATGATATTACTGTAACGTGCAAGTCCGGCCATAAACATTTAGACGTCGACTGCCTTTCCTGTGCTCCCGTTCACCCAGCTCCGGCGGCCCATGCTTACGAGGACGCCTTTGTGAATGCCCTCAGCCCAACTGACTTCGCTGACCAAAAGCGCACTAACACGGATAGCCGAGCTGTACTCGACGTCATTGAAGGTACACGCGTCACGCTTCCTAAGGCCTTAAGCCGCGCTTTTTCTTTTCTCTGACTCCGCGACGGCCTTCTTATCAAGAAGAATTTTACCCTGAAAAGTCGTCAGTAATCACTTGTGCCAGAAAGCCTACGCGGCGATATTTTGTACGCCTGCCACGACGAACCCTCTTCCGGCCACCTCGGTGCAACTCGAACCCTCGCCAGAATTACTTAAAGGTACTTCTGGCCTGTTTTATCCGCCGCCTGATGCATTATGTAACAACTTGCCGGGACTGCCAGCGACGCAAGGTTCATCCCCTCAAGTTTGCTGGTTTTCTCAAGCCCATTCAACCCCCGCCCAGTTTATTTCAACAAATTGGTATGGACTTGCTTTGACCGTTCCTTACATACAGCTCTGGAAGCAGTAATCATAGTAGCTACTGACTACCTGACGCGCTACGACGCCGTGGACTGAACGAAAAACTCCTGCGCCGTTATATCGGTGCTTATAGAGTCCTTCGTCCTGTTGGCGAGCTCAAATACGAGGTTGTCTCTAACGAGACGCCCGAACCCCAACGACGCAAGTGCTGCGAGGTGATTCACGTGGTCCACCTCAATACTTACCAGGCTAGGACGTACTGACCTTTTTGTCGCGTGTGTCGCGTGGGTCGATGCTTCCCGAAAAGGGGTGTGTGTGTATGGGGGGGGGGGGGGGGGTAGGGCAGATACCATTAGCGCAAAAGATGGCAACGAAGATTGCGGAGGACGAAGAAGTGTGCGGCTCCTGCTCTCTCTCCTCGGCCGTTCTTGTTCACCGCTGCGGTGCTTGAGTCTCCGGGTTTCGTGCCTGATCCGCCCTCAAGGCTTCTTACTGCGCGACAATATTCATGTTTACGTCAAACAAAAACTAATGAAAAATATTCTAGAAGAAAATAAAATATCTATTCTCATTCAAAGCAGTATGTAAAGCTCAGCTGTAAAAGGGCTATTCTGGTATAATATATACCTGTAATCAGGGCACTGAAAATACTGGACAACAAGGGCGTTTGTATTTTTCCACCAGTTCCAACTTAACCGCACGCCAGGGAACCAATTCTAACGTCATATTGCTGTGCTTTGGTGAGTGCTTATTTCGACCTATTGCAACTCAATCGTTAATAGCAAGCAAGATATACGCTCAGGAATCTACAAGTACGCATGGGGCACAAGAACAAACCTTTCACAAAGGTCTGCGGTGAACGAGCTAAGCTTTTAGCCTCTCAACTCCAGTCATGGAAGCACATCGCGAGAGTTTTTTGTGAAGCAGTGCTTAAACTGCAAAAGTGAGTCAGTGAGTCACAGTGTCACTGGAAAGAAAAGTCGCGCTCGTATTCTCCTGTGTGACAGAAGCTGGCATGCTAACAAGGAGAATCAACGAGATAAAGGAATGCAATCGAAAGACGAGAATTAATTTCTATGTTGAAGATTTACAGACAGGCACTACCCGAAGGACCGCGCATGTGCGATTTCAGGATATTTCAAGGGTATATACTATTTAAATATGAACAGGAATATGAACTAATATTGCATAGAAAAAAGTGGGTGTGCTAAAAATGCATTTCAAACATATTGTATTAATTCCATAAATATTTCGCATTTTTTTCCCTATGCTTAAACTCCAATAAGAATGCTTTCTAAGTATACTAGGAATAATATTTTGAACGTTCTTAAAAATACGTGAAAAGTACATTTTTTCCCCGCTTAGCATATTTATAATGCATTAAAAGTATACTAAAAATAGACATTAAGTACATTTGAAATGGACTTAAAACACCGCCGCGGTGCCTCAGTGGTTATGGTGCTCGACTGCTGACCCGAAAGACGCGTGTTCGATCCCGGCCGTCGTGGTTGAATTTCTATGGAGGCGAAATTCCTGAGGCCCGTATACTGTGCGATTTGAGTGCACGTTAAAGAACCCCAGATGTGCGAAATTTCAGGAGCCCTTCACTACGGCGTCTCTCATCGCCTCAGTCTCTTTGGGACGTTAAACCCCATAAACCAAACCAAACCAAATAACATGGACTAAAAACACATTTAATACATTAAGAGTATATTCACTTCAGCTTATGAAAAGTACTCTGGTCGGCTTCACAGAAGGAGACGAGATAATGCTTCTAGTCCAGAACAAATTGTACGCGCGTAGTTATCATCAATCCAGAGGTGTAGGGGATTATGAAGTCATATGACGGAACGGGCACGGCAAAGAAGGAGACGATATAATGCTTCAACTCCACAACAAAATGTACACGCTTAGTTATCATCAATCCAGAGGTGTGGGGGATTATGAAGTCATATGACGGAACGGGAACGGCAAAGATACCTACACACAGCTAGTCAGGACGAAAGTGCCGCAGCAAACGAGTGCACCGACACGTACCATGCTTGGCTTGCCTTATATACAGAGTAAAGTTTCAGAGGTTCTTTCGTCTTCCTTATTGCACCAGCGGTGCCCCGCCAGAGACGGGTTGGTTTCAACTCGAAGACTGAAGCTCTTCGCACCAGGGGTGCCCGTCAGAGACGGTCTTGTGTTCAGTTGAGACGCAGGGGTAAGGCGAACACTTCAAATTTTATGTACAGTATTTACAATAGATACAAGTTAAGGCACTAGACACATTAAGCAGCAAAAAGGACAAACCAAACAACAAAAAGGTGGATCTGGCTAATACTAGGGGAGGCCCCTACTCGGCGTTGCCGAAGATGCGTTGCATCTCACCTTAGCGCAGAACCCCGCTTCCAGCTCCGGGGCCTGGTTTTAAAGCCCTAAAGGCCCGGCCCACATTTCGTGGCTTCCAATCATGTTGTGCTCTCAACATGATTGGTTCTTCAAGGGCATGGCCAGCCCTCCGGCTTCAACAAGGTAAAACCACCCTCTCTACCACTAAATAAACATAAAAACAAACACAAATACACATTCGTGCCAGAACGTGCGCGAATCGGTTCTGCGGGGCGGGTGGACACCCGTACTTCCCGGCGCGTTCGCGAGCGCCCGCGTTCCGAGAAAGGAGACGCTCCGCTTTGAGTGCCCCCGCGAACGCTACCGATCCCTTACACGCCCTTCCCAAGATTCTACAAAGGGCTCAAATGCCACTTTTAGAACTACAATCAAAAGGGATGGGTGTCTGACACGAAACTACTCTTCGGGTGACCTAACATAAACAAAACGTACACATTCAAATGCGCGTTTCACACCTGTAAAACCAGCGCATTCACCGAAGTGCAAGCTGTCGCGCTGCGACCAGTTGTACCAACAAAACCAAAAACAACAAAATGCACACGGGCACCAACACAACATTACGCAAAATGCACACTTAAATACACACAGTGGCATGCCTGCCGTGCGCCGTAACACAGCGTCCAAGTTGGTGCGTTGCACCCAGTTCAGCAGCATGCACACCCGCGTCCTGCTCGACACACACACCGACACTCGCAACTAGAGCGTTCAGTAGCACTCGCACGACGTCTGTAAGTGGCCACGTGAGCCTCCTTAGTCGCACCGAGCGTCCTTGTGTGCGTTCGAGCCACTACGCGTCTCAACACAATTAAAGCCTAACTGCCACTCGGCTCATTAGGCTGGTGCCACAGCGGGGCAAGAATTCAAAAATGCTGCCCTCCAGGATCGAAAACAACGTCCTGATCCTCGATAAGTCCAAATCTTTGACAATGCGACGCCCCTAAGGGAACGCTCTCTCCGGCGCACCAGTACGAACAGCGTACTGCGTAAGGAACATTAGCCTTGTCCAGTCTAACTATAACAGTGCGGCCGGCTTTGCTACATCTAATTTGGCATACCGCAGCCCGGAGCGTACTGTTCCTCGAACCGACTTTCAATTTGAAAGCCACGCCCCTGCCTCCTGTTGCTTCGCCTCGCTTGGAGCTATTTGCCCCGTTCCTGCACGGGCATGCAATGAAATTTCCGCTCCCTGCATTATAGGCGCTTGCCGATTTCGTGGCATCATATAACTCCGAGGCTACCTGCGCTCTTTCGCAGCCACTTAATCCTAATTTGCCTTGTGGCAAGTCACCACGAATTTCCCTGTCCTCAAATGAAAGGACTTTGCCATCAATAGTGCTACGTGGCACTTCATGCCACATGCCTGGCACAGTGTGCCGTTGCGGCAACGTTTGACCTCCTCTTATCCCTAGCTCGCCAGTCTGACGTCTGTCGTCGCTGGTCGTTTCACGCTGAACCGACTGCTCTTATTCGCAGCCCGCTTGAGGCCGCGTTTTTGGAATTAGAGTGATTTCCAACAATCCTGAACTCGCGTCCGCGTCCCTGGTGTCATTTGGGGTAGAGCTAACTTGCGCAGCTGGATCGTCGGAGTGCGCGTTCACCGCCTCTAACACCGCGACGCTGCGTTCCGTCAGGATACTTTCTTCACGAGAGATTCCAGTTTCGCGGAAAGCTGGCTCTCTTTTTTCTTCTCTCTGGCTGTTTTCTTTTCCTGTGCTTGACAGGCATATGCCTTTGCCTTCCAGCACTGGCGACCTCTCTGCTCGGGACTCGGAGCAGTTCTCCCTGGCTAGTTGGCTAGCTCTCCTAGACTCCTTGATCTTAGAAATCTCGAGCTCTACCTGCTGGCGTCTGGCTTCGATTACCTTCAAGAAATACTTAACCTCCTGAGGTTCTTCCTCACGAAGCAGCGCCTTTCCGCTATTCACTTTCGCGAGTTGAGCCTGAAGGTCCGCTAAGCGCGCCTTCGCTAACTCAACCTGGTACCTCACATCGAGTGAGGGCCGGCATGGATAGCCCTCCATACCGCCGTCTGTACTCCTCAACTGTCCTACCGGCTCGAACACAGGGACGTGAACAATGCGACCAAGGAAACTCACGGTTTCGATGCGTCGATCCGCATTGCCCGCTCCTTGGCGTCGGAGTCCACCGCCACTTTCCCCGGACGCTGCGATGAGCTGTCGCACGCCGCTGGTCCGCCGCCGGTGACCGTCAAGTTATCGACGCGCTGCTTTTCAGTACCGTATGCAGTCCCGCGTCGCTGGACTACTGTGCCGTGGTCCTTGCATCCTTGCCGCCGTCTCTCCGCAGGTCCTTTCTCGAACGCTGCTGTTGCCTGACCGTCGCCTTTCTCCCTGCGTTCAATCTTCTTCCTGCGCCGTCTTCCGATGGCCGCAGGATCCTGTCGACTGCGCCAGTAAAGTTTCACAGGTTCTTTCGTCTTCCTTATTGCACCAGCGGTGCCCCGCCAGAGACGGGATGGTTTCAACTCGAAGACTGAAGCTCTTCGCACCAGGAGTGCCCGTCAGAGACGGTCTTGTGTTCAGTTGAGACGCAGGGGTAAGGCGAACACTTCAAATTTTATGTACAGTATTTACAATAGATACAAGTTAAGGCACTAGACACATTAAGCAGCAAAAAGGACAAACCAAACAACAAAAAGGTGGATCTGGCTAATACTAGGGGAGGCCCCTACTCGCCGTTGCCGAAGATGCGTTGCATCTCACCTTAGCGCAGAACCCCGCTTCCAGCTCCGGGGCCCGGTTTTAAAGCCCTAAAGGCCCGGCCCACATTTCGTGGCTTCCAATCATGTTGTGCTCTCAACATGATTGGTTCTTCAAGGGCATGGCCAGCCCTCCGGCTTCAACAAGGTAAAACCACCCTCTCTACCACTAAATAAACATAAAAACAAACACAAATACACATTCGTGCCAGAACGTGCGCGAATCGGTTCTGCGGGGCGGGTGGACACCCGTACTTCCCGGCGCGTTCGCGAGCGGCCGCGTTCCAAGAAAGGAGACGCTCCGCTTTGAGTGCCCCCGCGAACGCTACCGATCCCTTACATACAGTATATATACCCATCGAGAGCGGAACACTATCTTGCCCGATGAGGCTTTTTTTGGGCAGAGTCTGTGGGCCCGCAACCCATCTCAGAAGTGCCCGACAGGTCGCGTTCGAATCTGGGGTCGATCTAGAACCGAATTGCTCGTTGAAACTTGCTTCAAGTTTCAACGAGCAATTCGGTTCTGGCACGAATGTGTATTCGTTCTGGCACGAATGTGTATTCGTGGTGTATTCGTGTGTAATGTGGTTCTGGCACGAATGTGTATTCGTTCTGGCACGAATGTGTATTTGTTGATAGTTGAACTATCAACCAACAGATACACGGGCGTCTAAGAGAGCCGGTCGGCTTTGCAGTCAGGCTCTTTTTCGCTGGCATATTCGGGCCCGGAAATGCCCAAGGCGCCTTTGCCGGCATAATGCTATCACGTTCTCCGCAAGTAGTGTAAATAAGCGGTGATTGCCCTCCTGCTAGAAGTTACCGTAAACGAAAGGACGGCAGGAAAGGGAGTTTTCACTGTTCCCTGAAACGTCATTTCGAGGCCTAGGTTGTTCCACAGTAGCTTGCAGTGTAATGAAAATAAACTGTAGAAGAACTGCAGATTGGGCTAGTTGGTGTAGATTCATAGTGATGGTTCAACAGCGCAAACACACACAGACCAAGAAGGAGACAAGACACACACAGCGCTGAACTTACAACTGATTTTTTATTAGGAAGAAGTATGTCATAATATACACACACGAAAACAACACACATGAAAAAACAGCGCACATGCGCAATGTCAACAATCTCATAGAAGTAAAAAAGGTAAAAACCGCTTTACAAGCACGTGTGTATCCACAGATCCACTATCCACTGGGTAGCATTTTCATTTCCCTTAGAGATAATGTTACAGATGGCGCACTCACGCGCCATCTGTAACATTATCTCTAAGGGAAATGAAAATGCTACACAGTGGATAGTGGATCTGTGGATACACACGTGCTTGTAAAGCGGTTTTTACCTTTTTTACTTCTATGAGATTGTTGACATTGCGCATGTGCGCTGTTTTTTCATGTGTGTTGTTTTCGTGTGTGTATATTATGACATACTTCTTCCTAATAAAAAATCAGTTGTAAGTTCAGCGCTGTGTGTGTCTTGTCTCCTTCTTGGTCTGTGTGTGTTTGCGCTGTTGAACCATCACTATAATGAAAATATGCTTACGCGGAATACCCATTTGTTAGAATTTAAGTATATGTTTGACGAATTAATTGTGTATTTGCTAAACTATACTTGAAATACATTGTTAACACCAAAATTTCCCGAAATTCGATTTCGAGCATTAGATTGTTCAACGGCAACTTGAAGTGGGCTGCAAATATGCTAATGTGGGGACTGCCAGTTTGCTAAAATTTAAGTATTCTTTGGACGAATTTATTGCTTATTTACGGAAGTAAAGGCGCGGCCATAAGTAAACGGAGCACGCTATTGCGTTCCAAGTGCAATTACTCTTTCTCCATTGGTAATAAAGAAGCATTGTTTGTCTACAAGAAGGTCCAGCAACCTCCTCTACCAGCATGCGCGCACCACTGCTGGAAATTTCAATAAGATGACGCGTGAAAAATAATCGAAGACAGTTGCGACCTCCGTTTACTTTTTTCCGCGCCTGTACACTTCAAATACATTTACAACACTCAAATGGAATTTCCCAAAACGTGATTTCGAGCCCTCGACTGTTCAACGGCAGCTAGAAGTGTGCTGCAGATACGTTTGAAAATACTGCCCATTTGTTAGCATTCAAAAATACTTCGGATGAATTAATTTGATATTTAAGAAAGTGCACTTTTAATATATTGACAAGATGCTTAAACTGGATAGATATTATTTCACGTATTTGAAAAGTGCTGGAAGTATGCTCTAAGTGAGGTATTATTGGCATATTTTAAGAATATATTTCGAATACCTACCATGAAATTTCAAGAACGCATTTCCTACATATTTTTAGTGCATTCATTAACACAAAATATGTTTAAAATGCAATTTAAATAACACAGCGTATATTCCAAACCTATTAGTTTTCAGTAACGGTAGTAATGGAGTCTCATTTCAGGGTGAAAAGAATCATTTACCGAAAATGTTAATCAACCTTGCTTTTGTTTGCTCTCCAGGAGTTAATACTTTTGTGTTTTTGTTTATCTTTTTGTTCCCACCTCCGTTTTCTTGATCGCGTTTCATGTGTCCCTGGTAGTACATGCATCATGAGCAACTTCTTTTCGCACCTTTTTGCACATTTCAGGCAGTATGGTCCGCTGCAGCGGTCAATTCTGTTTCGCTCTTGCAGTTTGACAATGAGCTTGTGTTCTCATTGCATTGTCAAAACCACTGCATGGACGTGATATACAACCTGCGGCAAACGTTGAAGGGCACTTATTTCGACATTATTTTGTGACTGTCAACAGCACACCAGTCTGACAGCCCAGATGGAATGCTCGTTGCCTGTGTCCCCTGTAGCGAAGATTCAGATTTTAATGCCTTTGACCATGTAATAAACTTCTCACATTGACGAAGCACTCAGGCTTAAGCCTAGAGCCCTTCAATCAACCGGCCTGCCGAAAATCTTTGTGCTTTTCTGTTGTTGTGCTGTTGTGTTGCTTTTCCGCATTCAGTGACTTCATGCTGAACATAGCACAAGAGCCGTCACTGTGCAATGTTGAACAAAACGTCTTTCATCGCGTCTGCGTCGGTACGATGTATCTTCTATAATGTCCTTCGGAAGGCAGACGTTGGATGCTAAGCCTAATAGATGAATAAACTTAGACTAACTCGAAGTATCAGCGACCTTTAGTTCACGAGGCTTGTTACTGTGATCTACACAAATTTTTTCGCCTCAGATAAGAAAGCATCTTCCTCCGGTCTTCTTTTGCTGTGCGGACCGTGCACAGGCACTACCATCTATTTCAGACAACCTTAATTCTTTCCTGGAGACCCTCCATTTTTGTGGAAAGCTAGCGTAGATTAAGCTGAAAGAAAGCAGCCTCGAATTGACTCTGTGTTTTCTAGTTCTCTGAACCACAGGGTCGTATCAACTTCCGTAACCAGTTCGAACGGTTTGTGTCGCTGGCCACCCTGTGAGATCAAGCGATTCGAAAACCTTGGATGCTGTAAAGTTTCAATCAATTTGACGCTACTTGTTCCGAACAGTTCCGAAATCGCTGAGGGAACTAGCGGGCCCTTCTAGTCCAACCAGTAGGAAGCTTCGTGGGCGGAGACTCCTTCAGGTGTGCTTCAGGGCCCTTGTAGGGTCTCCCTATTAAGAAGGACTCTCTACTCCAAAAGGCCCTGGACACAGCAAGGACTCCACAATTTCCGAAGCTGTTCAAAATGACCAGGGAAGCTTGCAATAACACCACCTGCCGGGGTAGTTGGTTGCGATCCATATGTATCAGCAGCGCGAACACAACAGAGAAAGAAGGAGGAAAAGATAGTACAGCGCTCGGTACTATCTTCTCCTTGTTCTTCCTGTGTTGTGTTCGCGCTGCTGATACATATGGAGCTTCCAAGCTCTTGCAAACCATACAAACGGAAGCCTCGTGGACCAGAGATTGCCACAGATCTCTTTTAAGACCCGACCTGTGGTGTCCCTAGAATGACGGACCCTTTGTTCAATAGATGTGAACAAAGATGGGATTAAGCATTTTCTCAAGAGGTGCTATAAGGGCTAGGGGAGCTTCCAGGCATCTGTAATCCGGTCAGTACGAAGCCTCATCCGCCAAAGGATGTTATGATCCTTCGTATTCTAGGGCCTGCCGTGGGGTGTCTCTAATGCGAAAGACCCTCTGAGTCGTGAAACTACTAGTGTGGAATAGAAAGCATTGAAATGCCACAGATTTTTCAGCGTCGTTCAAAAAGTTTCGAGTGAAGCGTGGACGCAGACTTTAAAACGCGGCTGGTTGCTTAAGCTTCCTGCGTAACTCTAGCTTACTTGTCTGGTCTGTGGACAGCCTCCGGCACCTCCGCGTTGTGAGCCTTGAAAAACCTCGAGGGCGAGAGCTATGTCACGAAGCTAAGCGTGCGTGGCTCAACGCCAAGAGTTCATGCAATGTTGCGCAGCAGGGGAATCCTCGACCAAATATGATACTCAGGGGATTTACGAAGTATTGAGATTAACCTCGCCGTTTGTGCGCATTCGTCGTGCAGAATGACGTCAAAAGGGATGGAGTCCCTCAGGAGAATTTACTGATAATCGCTTAGCGTTGATAGGGGTTTCCGGCGGTGCACAGTGACCCTGCGCCCCGGAGATAGGTGGGAGACTGACCCCCTAGTGTGGCTGTCGGGGTACTAACTTCGGGCACTCGGACTTCACCCCATGCTGCACTGGGGGAGGTTGCCAAGCTCCGCATCCCGCCGCTAAAGGCGGAGTTGTTCCTCCGTCGCTTGCGCTTGTGCTTACAGGAATGAGAGAAAATTCAAAGCTCTGAGGCGAAACATATGGCGGCCGATTGCACAATAGCAGATGACGATGGACTTATAGGAACAGAGAGTGTATTTAATCTTTCAGGAAATGATGCTGCCGAGGGATGAACCTACGCTAAAACTGGCAATTCACGAGGGGTTGAGCTCCCTTAAAAAAATGCCACTAAGCCCGAACGGCATCGGCCAGCCATCTGGTAGGGTAATATGAGAGAAAACGTTCGATGCCGCTTCGAAAGGAGCGCGTAGTTGGCTGTCTCACGGCCCATATATATAAATGACGTCGCTCTCATTTCACGGCGGAAGCTGTTAAGAGCACTTTTCTGGTTCTCGCATCGATGTTCTATTACTAGTAGTAGCGGTGGTCAACGTAACCGTGTAGTTAATGAAGAGGGAACAACCGGAAGTGAACTTACCGTGGAAGGAGGAGGCCATGAAGGGAACGGAGGAAAGTGTGGCCGGAGAACGGTTACCACCGGAACCATCCGGAGATCGTTAACCGTGGAAGGAGTAGGGTGCGGACAGAGTGAGGCATGCAAAACCCGAGGATGGCGCCCAAGCTGTAGAAAAATCGCTCAAGATGTGAATGCGGCTAGATCGATCAAAAGCCCATTCAGATGCCCCGACAATATTTTCTTGGTGCCCACTGCAGCTCTGGGAGATCGCTGTTTGACCGGCGGTCAACAACCCTACATCACACCAGGTAAACCGCTCTATCCTAAAGAAAAATACTCAGGACAGTACAAAATGCGGCGTATGAAAGCAAATAACTCAACATGAACACTGCCAAAAGAGCTCTGAGCTTTCTATATTCTTCTCACACTTTTTTTCCTGATGGTGTTTTTAATATCTATAGGAATTATAGGGACAGCTAAATTTGGCACCAGCACATTCAATATAGATGTAACACCGAAAACAACCCTAGAAACGCGTCCAAGAACGGCTTAAAATATGCTCCAACACTGGCTTAACGTCGCAGCTCCCTCGGTGTCCAGCCTCTCGCTGCGTACCACATCGCGGAACGACCGTTGCTCTGACCAGGAAATCCACGAGGCGCGCGCTGTGCTGCTCGCCGCCGTGGACAGGGTGGGCGCCATAGTAAGCGAGATCGTCTCGGTGCCAAGCGTGTCCGCAAATGGGTACACACTGTGCAACGGCACCCTGTCACCGCAGCGCCTGACCGACGTCAACGTGACCGCCGAGCATGCCGTCTGCGAGGAGAACGTGCGGCACTTCCCCTTCGTCATCGCCGTGAGCACGGTAAGGAGATGTAACTGGGGCCTTATTCTAAAGCTGTCCATTTTGCATTGTCCATTTCACAGCGGTATGGTCCTCTCAAGCTTCTCTGTGAAGCAAACCGGCTATCGGGTGGTTGGCGACCGGATCTCAATATTGCTGTCATTGGCTTGAATATGCTCCAATATGCAGCAGATGGTGAGGTGCATCGCCGCGCTATGTCAACAGCAGGGGACCACACCTGACCGCTGTCTGCCTTTGGCTGCGATGTGCAAGCAATGGTGATTACCTGTCAACGACCACCGAATGTACGGTTCGCTTCCCACAGAAGCTTGAAAGCTGCGAGTATATCTGAGTGACCAGTGAGAGAGGCTAGAAATAGACGTAATGTGGCCAATAGAAAATGAACAGCTTATAGAAAACGGCCCCGGGTCTCCATATGAAAATAACCATTTGACTTGTTTGTACCGTTTGTATCCCTGTTTGTCGGCCTCCTTTCTTGTATTACTCTAAATTACCTGAATGTCAGCCCACTGGTAAAGTGTTGATCGAAAAATGATGCTGTCTTTCTCTATCGAAAAAAGAATAACCTATGTTTTTCAGGCCTTTAAACTTTTTACTCTCCCATGGCAACTGGCATATTATGCCCCTCTATGACGTATTGCCTATCCTCGCGCTCATCGACTACATGGTGTTCAAAAAAGTTCGAATTCGCTTCATAGTTTTTCTCAACACATGACTTGCTTACAAGCGCCGCTAAACGGGAGAACTTATGGAGGGAAATGCAAAGGCATCGGCTTAACATGGGACTGATCAAGCAGTGCGAAAAATCTCGTTATACCTTAAGCGCATTTTCAAAGTACTTATAATAATTACTCTGAATAATAATGAGAAGAAGAAACTTCATTGTTGCTCTGAAAATGCTTATTGGTGGGAGCAATGTGGGTTGCTCCGGACTTCCTTCCTCTAGTTCAGGGCCCGCACAGAGACAGCTGCCGCACAGGCTCGGTGTGCAACGGTCCGGTCGCCGTTGACCTGCTCGTCAGTGAATAATTAATTCCCTGCCTATCTTGCGCTTCATTACGGAGTGGCGTCTGACTACTGCGTTAGCAAACACTTAATCTCTGAAATGAACGGCGGCGCAACAAGGACACTCAACAAGAGAGGGGACACCACATGCGGACACGTTAAGTGTGCGCATGTGGTTAAGTGTCCTCTCTTGTTAAGTGTCCTTGTTGCGCCGCCGTTCATTTCATCATGCACCAACTCGCCCCTCAGGCCATTCTTCTGACTTAATCTCTGCTATACACCATGTTTAACCCATCAATTTTGTGCAAACCTCTGCCAGTTGTCGTCATCTTCAGAGATCCTACTAGTTCAGCTTTTCCCGGAAGCGGCTGTCGTTGCTGCCGTAATTGTCTCCGTTCGTGCCTCTCCGTACATCGTCTATTCACGCCTTTTAACTATTCTCAATAAAGAAGTTATTTGTGGATTCTAGGATTATTTCCAAGGAAAGTACAAAAAACTGTGGATAATGTAGCGGGTTCACTATATATTCTCGATTTTTTTTACCAGGCTGTATAACATGTCAAGTTTATTTTGAGCCACGTGATTTCGACACAGAGCACAAATATAGGCATAACACTTTTAATTGGAACACAAATATTTCTTCATTCTATCTTTGTAGGCTCCTTTTCATACTTTCTACAGTAAAGTAATAGTAAACCTCATTAACAGAATACTGCCTAATTATGTTTACTAGATTTTGGGCAATATCCGGGGATAGTAAGCCTAACTCGATCATAGCAATAGAATTTTTACTAAGGCTACTCAACGAGCTCTGATTGAATGTAGCCATCAGGGTGTTGCGAACTGATGCCTTGCGCGAAACGGACGATTGCTCATTATGGCAGTCTTACCAGAGTAGATCATGAGAGTTTTCCTCATGTTTGATTGAAAACATGTCATTAAAATGGGTTTGGGCTATGTACCTTCCGCTCATCTATCTTCACATTATTCGACTACGGCTTTATTTAGAGTAATCTATAATCTGCCGCACCTCATTGAGTCACATATGTTGTATGTTGCGGCCAGCCGAAGAATCAGCCGCGATGAACGGAAACAGACAGCAATAACATAACAGCAACCATAATATAACAATAACAAGAGATGATGTAATTGCCGCTGGCCGAGCGCAAGGGCTCCTTCCTCGCGCCACTGCCAGCTTCGTCGTCTTCGTCACATTATGTTCTGACTTTTGCACTGTTGCTGAACCGCGATGACCGCATTTTACCATTGTCCTCTCAGATAGACTTCTCCACATAGCACAGTTTATAAACTCTACTTTGTGCGTATTTTGGACTGACAAAATAAATAATCGTTCTATCCTTGCATGCGTTCAACTAAGAAGCCGGGTCTCTTTGGACGCCTTCAGAGTAGTGCAATTTGACGCCTTTGACAGCTTCTACTATCTGCGAAATTGAGATCGTTTGAGAGACAGATAACAACTAATGTGTTCGGGCCTTGCTGTACCCTTGGGTGGCAATATTAATCATGTTTAAATGAGAAAGACCCGGACCAGGCAAGCGCACAGGGGGATGGAATAAAGGCCGGGGCGGGGATATTTATTTAACCAATTTCCTCAATTCCCTGTGGTCATCTACTGCCGGAGACGATTATAATATTGACATATATTTCGAGATATATTTCTATAAAGAGAGTACCGAGGGCAGAACTGAAGTTCTGGGTAGAATTTAAGGTTTAAATCGTCAAAGAAAGGCAGAGCAAAAACGTGGGTTGCACCATGGTGTGTTTACACTTCACGCTGGCGATGCCAATGTCAGTGTTGCCGCGGAAAAGGCGTTTTTAATAATATGTTATCCTAACGATAGTATATTTAAAACAACCTTAGTACTCTCAACTACAGCGCTAACGAAGTATTTACATCTTTTATAACATCTCTCAATACAGCCTCAAAACGTGGCGTAAGTGAAGCGGTAGTCGTCGTGTTCATAGAACTGCATAGAGATATTAGACTATAATTGCTTATCGTGTCCCTGACACAAACCTTTGCAGACGCCGCCAACCTTGGCAAAAATGTACTATCATATGAAAAAAAAATTAATTGTGTTGCTGCATTTCTCAGTGTGAAGACGTTTCGAATGATCTAAGAAAATATAGCCGATAAAAGTCCGGAAACAGTGCTCTCAGATGAAAGATAAGAGAACTCCGTTATGTGAGTCCCATTTCAAGCGCCATCTTTTGTTGATGCCTGGTATTGCATTCGCCTTCTATTGCATAATTTTGAAACTAAATCTCGCGCCATTGTGGGAAATGTCACATGTAACATATTCAGCTCTGATACGTTTTTCTGTCTTGTTTACTTTCGCTGACAGGCTTAAGGTCTCTTGCTTCTTTTTCTTCTATTTTCACTGGTATGAACTTCTTTTGGCGAGTGGTACGAGCTAGAGACGTTCACATGTTCTTTCCAGTTTGGTCATTAGCCAACATGCCGGTCCTAGTTCCGTCATCGTTCATCTCCATTTGCTTTTCTTATCACCGAACCCAGTCAGCTGCTTACTAGCAAAAGCACATAGCTGAATATAGTGGCGAGAAGGAATGTCAATTCAAGGATGCAGGTTGTCCTGTTGCCCCGTTATTTTTTTTTCTATCTGTTTCAGCGACCCGACTTCACTCTGTCGAGCCCGATGTAGCTTGCGTACATATTCATAACATAATATTATGCGCACAGAGAATGAGAAAAACAACCAATAAAAAAAAATAGACCGGACCTCAACTGCGTGCTTATTAAAAAACAACGTAGTTTTTACGCGCTGGCTCTACCACTCATCCCACATGAAAAACAGTTAAACGGTATCGAAGTAATAAAATTCTCGGCCCCAAAAAGCTCACAAAGACACCTATTTCCATTACGTTTGCAATGCGATGCCCCCGGTAAATGTCGATGTGGCTATATAGAATTTTGTTCCATTCTTTAATGGATGTGCTTGCCGAACCATACGAGTCTATCTGCAGGCATCCTGGGAGCTGACCGATGTTTCCCCCAAAGCGTCTAGAGGCGGCGACACAAAGCAATGATGATACATTAAAATGTACAGTATATGTTATTTATTTTTTTATGCATGTTCCTACCGCGCCGTTAGGCATTACAGTACGACAGGATATAGTTCAAAAAGAAATAAAATGACAAATCTAGCAAATATCACAATCCCTCTTGACAGTGCACAATTGCACCACTGCAGTATGCATTTTTACAACTCATAACTCGGCAAACATAGGACAGCCATTCACCTTACATACTACTTTAAAACAAATAATGAAAAAGTGGACTCCCAGGGAAATAAATCCCTAATAGTTCAATGATAAAAAGAAAGTCTGATGACATAAGTTTCGATCATGGGAATTCCGTGACCAGTGACTCATTTTTTTCCCGATGATTCTTTTCATGCTACCGCATTAGGAACGTAAGCTGAAAAAGCCGCAAGGACTGACAACTATGGAACCTTTCCTTTTATTTCCGTACACAGGACGACTTTGCACTCAGGCTAATCTGATTGATCACTCAAGCAACATTCAAATTCATCTATTCAGGTTAAATCGCTAATTGCGGTATTAAGTAGGCGTGTCCAGATTATATCTGGAAAACACCTGCTAACTGAATAGCCGAAAGAAGTGACCACATCGCCCGTTCGTTTAGGTTTTTTAAAGCGAGAGATATTACGTTCCCTACTACAGCGTGTTTTCTGTAGGTCCACGGTAAAGTCCTCTGCAAGCAGTCGCAAAACAAAAATTATCGGGTGCACTTCAGTCTCCTTATGTGCTCAAACGTGAAAGTTGTGCGCGGTCCGCTATTTGAGCCATTTTCTGGGCCAGCGCCGTACATCCGAAACGGAGGAAATTTTCTGGTTGCTTGATTGCGACATCTCTAGTTACCATGCTCACAAATACTCGTGTAGGCCCCAGTACATATCTCGAGGATCCGCTTTTAAGAGCTGTGCATTCACCAGACGCGCCTTTAATCAGTTTCAAACATCCAAGTGTCATGGCGGAGTGGTAGCATCCCCGTCTGGCACGGCGGTGGCCCGGTTGCGATTCCCAAATAGATCCCAATTTTATTTGCTTATTATTTAAGTCACCACACAAGTTATGACTTACACTTAGTGCAGACGCTTTTGCAGGCCGCCTCTGTCTGCCATTTCCGTCCATACCACTAATGAGCCAAGAAAGGCTTTCGCCCTAAAAACGAGCCTAGCTTGATTCGACTACCCAGTTTTCAGCAATATGGCGAGCTATCCAGCAATATGACGGGCTATTCGTTCCACCACGGGAACAGACGCACACCAGAACAGCTTTTATTGGAAATATACGTCGTTATTCGGTTCCAGATGACACCGCATGGCTTTGCTGCAGCTAAGGCCTCGTCAATTTTCCTTAGCTGAGGGATGAGGTCCGAGCTCAGGATCACAGACTTCTTATTTTGGAGCGGTTTCCAAGCGCCACCTTTGCCTTGGAGAGAGTCTTGCACGCTGCTCCCGGATATTTAGTTCTTTGTGTCCTTTAGTGTGTTATAACAACTCTCCGTTTCCCCGTAAGTATTCCCCGTAAGATGCAGATGCCTATCATCATCTCCGTCACGAAGCGCTCAGTCCATCAAAGCTCCAGCTCGGCAGCGTGTGTGCCGTCATTACAAAGTACGGAAGCGTGAGCCGGTGCCGGTGCTCACGCGTCAGCGTGAGCGTGTCGGTGCCCTAAAATATTTTATGCGGGTAGTGAAATTCCATCCTTGAAGTATTTTGGGGCTGCGCTTTTGGAATCCCTGAGGACCTTAGATTGCGCAGAAGCCAGAGCCAAAGCAACGATATCTCATCCCCTTCCTCTGCACTGTGAACAGGAAGGGAACCATCTGTTAGAATTTTGTGTGTCTGATCATCGAGAATTGCAGTGATGTGCCGCGCATCCTTATATTCGGCAGCATCAACGAAGTGCAACCCGGATAGTCGGTTTTTGAAGCGAGATCTGTTAATGGCACCATCATTGGCAAAAGTAAGAGACCCCCTCCAGGTTCCGACCTGTGCCACTCGGCATGTCTGCGCCCCTGGAGGTGGCGGAAGGTGCGCGGAAGGGGGGGGGGGGGGTCTGTTATTTTTGTCCATGATGGTACATTCGCCACTACGGCGAAGAACTCAGCGATAGCAGTATCTGCTGTCCGAACTGTTCACACTCACAGCTTCGCACTTCACACTTAATTCACACCACAGTTCAAGGCATAAGCCTCCTATCTGCCGCGGCCAGAGTGCTTTTCTGCTCATGGCTTTATGTTGTTATGAAACCAGAGGCGCTGCAGCAGTTTTACAGTGGGTGCAGACATGGACCATACCGTAAGAGAAGCGACAAAGGGCTGAACTAGAAAGAGATTTAAAACGCTGACAACGTTTACGCTGAACTTATAGTTCTTGCCAAATGCTTAGGTTTGCTCTGTTCTCGTGTTTGTCATACTGTTGCATGTTTAGCTGTATCGCGATTTTGCTAGTGTTTCTCCCCTGTAAGCGCACCTAATTTATTTTAGTAGTGTTCAAATTTAGCCCCGTGTATTTTGTGGTGGTCTTACAGTTCCTTACGCTCGTCTTTTTATTGAATTTCTACTGTAGTCGTCACACCAATGCTATCTTGGTGTCGACAGGACCGATGGTGTTCCTAACAAATGAATAGACCTACAGCTTATTTTCCGAGTGACGCTACGAGCGCAAAACTTGAAATTTTTTTGCGTTCAGTTCTCTGAATGCGTCTCACTTGTTTTTTTATGCGAAGCATACTACTTTAGCTACCACTTCAGCCCTTCGCCGTGGTTGTGCGCCTCCAAATCACGTGATGCATGACGTCACACCACGTGACACGATGACGTCACGAAAGTGGAGAAACGGGGGCCCACCTCGCGCCGTCGCTGTGGTTGTGCGCCTCCAAATCACGTGACACGATGATGCCACACCACGTGACACGATGACGTCACGGCAGTGGAGAAACGGGGGCCCACCTCGCGCCGTCGCTGTGGTTGTGCGCATGGAGGAAAAAAAACTGAGGAGGGAGCGTCCGGCGACAACCTTGAAGCCTAGTCTTAACAAGTAAAGATATAGCAAAAAAAAGAAAGTGTGTCCCCCCGTGATCGCACCACGTGATAGCGTGCGGTAAAGTCTAGCCCCGCTGCGCGCGCGCATGCGCCGATTAGCGCGGCAGCCTAACTGTAGATCAACTTCCTTGCGGTAGACGCCCGCGCCGCGGGTCGCGCATACGCGCGCACTAAAACATACCGGGATCAAAACATAAAGGACCGGCTCGGAGAGCGAAAAACTGAGGGAGAAAACGACTTCGAAACACTCGGCTTGCGAACGCTGGCCGCGTGACGTCATACTCCCTCCTTAGATTTTTTTCCTCCATGGTTGTGCGCCTCCAAATCACGTGATACATGACGTCACACCACGTGACACGATGACGTCACGACAGTGGAGAAACGGGGGCCCACCTCGCGCCGTCGCTGTGGTTGTGCGCCTCCAAATTACGCGACACGATGATGCTTCGCATTCTCCAGGCTGAACCAAGTTAAGTCTGAGCCATTTTTTTCCCCTGTCATAGTAGAACGCCCAGATGAAAGGCATCAACGAGTACCACTACGCGGGCAACAACATAACGACGCCCGAGGCGCGCGGTCGGTTGGGAGTCACTTTCACAGGGGTATCGTTCAACGGCAAGCTCAACCAGCATCTGGGCGGAAGTCAAGGTGAAGGTTCTTCCAGGCCGGAAGTGATGGGTGTGGAAGACACTCTTAGAGAGTACCCCTGGTTTTCGGGCGTAGCTACCGGCCCCCTGATCCCGCAGAGAAACGGGCTGCACTACTTCGACATGATGCAGGCGCCCGATCGCAGCTCCGTGCCGGTCTTTGCCAAGTTGCCTGAGACGCACGTGCTCCTCGCGCTCAAGGATGCGCTAGGAGCAGAGTAGCCGCCGATATCGGAAAGATACTCAAGGCACGCTGCAAATTGAAATGTCTTTGCACCCTCTGCCTGTCCTGAATGGAAGTGGTCTTTTATTCATTTATTTTCAGCCATACACTTGCAGAAGGAGCTCACCCTGGCCCTGAATGTAGTTTATAGGGCAACTGTGTGCAAAGAGTCGATTTTGCGTCATAGCAGAGGGAAACAAAACGATGAAAAAAAGCTATGGGGCACTTTAGCAGCCTAAAGTGCGCTAGGCTGCCACGCTACTTCGACTACTTCGCGCTACTTCGACTGCCAATGACTGCCTATGGTGCCTCGCGCGAGTCTGCTCTGGCTGGCTCACGGCAGCAATTCGTTTCCTGTCACTACGACCAATAAATCAGTCGATGCATCCACCATCCCGGCCTCATAATAGTTGACGCGACAGAGTGGTGTCGTCGGACGACAGCCAGAACACTCGCACAACGCCGACGGCAACGCCTCCTACCTGCTCGGTGATGGCCCGTCTGGTGACGTCTCCACGCTGTCCGTTCGCTTTCCACCGTTCTGGGCTGCTTATCCTCAGCTGTGGAACTATTGCCCGCATCATCTCCCAGACGCAAAAGTTTCGTCACGTCCCTGCGTCGCTCCCATCCGAGCTTGCCGGTGAGGTCCGCGATCTCATGCTAAAGCCACCCGCCTCGGCACCCTTAAGGCCGTTGTACGATCGCTTTTGAGCGGATCCGCCAGGCAGGCGGACTGGCGGACCGAACGACCAGACAATAGGCATTCACCCCGTTCGGCGGGCGGGAGGAAAGTTAGTGAACTTCAACTTTGGGGCTGACGAGCAAACCCCCTGGCGACCGAATCGCAGCGATTGGCTGCTTTTTACGTGACCTAGGCATCCGCTTCTGCCGGGACAAGATGGCCGTCCGTCGACTGAACTGGGGAGCGAGGCATAGGTCGTGGCTGTAGTGGTGGCAGCTATGCCGCGAGGCATACTATATTGACCACATGCTGATATTACGAGTGTTCAGAGTGACAGCGAACTTCTCCGCGTGCAGCAGCGGCGAGCAGCGACAGTTTCCCGAGTTGAAATCGACGCTGATGTAGTTGACAGAGCGCCTCTTCAAACCGACGCAAGACCTACGCGTTGGCGGTGTCACGAAGTGTTTATATGGAGCTGTTTGTGGTTGCTGCAAGCGTTCCTAATTCCTGCGAGGATCATCACGCACAGCGGCGAGCAACAGCTGCTCACGGTGAACTTCTGAGCGTGCATGACCTGCCTAGCACAGTGACTAGTGTCCGCGTAGTGAAAGTGATTGCGATCGACGCGAGTTCTTTTACGTCAAGGCAGTGAAATGTGCACCTTCGAGAGCTCACTACGCACGTCGTGCTTTCCGAATGCTGAAATGAACGTGGCGTTTTGCAGCTAGTCGCATTCGTGGCGATGGTTGCAGTGATCGCGACCGAAGCGTGCACAGGACGTTGTTACTGGCTACGCATTCCTTACCATTTTGTTCGCGATTCGTGTTGGCACTGTGCTTGATAATTGCCGTGTGTGCGACGTGACGCGACGCGAGCTTGGCTGCACGGCCGTAGGACTGTTTTGCTGCGACAACAGCGATGTCGCCATCCTTCTGCGCTTTGGTGCTCCATTCAGTACGTTTTGTGATGATGGGTGCTCGGTTTACGACTCGCCGGAGAAACTGTGTAACCTCTGTGAAAACATCGGTGCAGTGCAAATGTATCTTCTGGAGCGTCATTTCTTTTTATTTCCTGCTGGCTGTGCGCACATTTGCCTGCCATAAACATATCGGCGTGATGAATGGGTGATTGAACACTTCCTCTAGCCATTTCGGTTTAGGTTGTAACAACATGGTATTACGCGATTACAAACAGGAATCATTGCCGCTTTTAAATCACGACTGATTGATAGTGTACAAATCTCTAATATGTGCCAACTCATAAGTCTGTTTTTCATGAGCATTTCAATTGATGTAGCGCAGAAAAAAAAAAGTGTGGCAGCAGCTTATGCAATCAAAACTGTCCACAGAGCAAGTTGAGCATAACGAGTCTTGATGAAAAAGGAGAAAAAAATATTGAGAAAACCTTTGCCGTTGCTTTTTTTCTCTTTTTGCTTAGCAGTGTTAAGTTAATATTGACAAATGCTTGGCAGTATTCAGTTTAAGTGGGATTTTGGTTTCCACTGCAATCAGAAAAATACAGTGGTCTTGAAGCACCTCATATGCAATGACAGTGTCTGTTGTTGATTTTGCTCATGGTCCTTTTCGATCCGGAGATCAGTGGTACCAAACTGGATCTGTTCGCAATGCTATTGTTGCAGAGCTGCTCACAAAATCCGCTTTATTGGTGCTATCCGGTTGTTCAGCGGCGCTTCCTGGGCCAGCCGCAGCAGTTTGTTTAACAAGACATTCTCGAAGCTTTGAGCAGATCTCGTCGATGCACTTGCATATGTCTGTCTACTACCGCCTTCATTTGCCTGTGACTGCTTGCTCAGACATGACTACTTGCAGACTGCATAATAAGCCCTCTGGAGCTGGTAAAGCTACGCTAGGAACAAATACGATGTTAACAACATCACTGCACAGGGTAGCAATTCTTGCTCTGTCGTCGTCCCTTAGCACAGTTTCGACATGCCAACTTGCTACCGGTGCACCCCACAGTACGCTATGATCAAGTTCTGTGAAATTTACAGAAAGCAACAACGGGAAAAGAAGCAGGTTGTATAGGCATATCTAGTGCATGCTGTATAGATAGCTTCCTGCCTTATTATAGCCTGGCTCCTCTGTTTTTAACCCTTCATCACCCAGCACCTATGGCCCTATTTGTGTTATTGGCATGTGCTGCAGATCACCAAACACATTTCATACTCTTGACCCTGCTAGATTGTTTTGGTTCATTAAGTTGTTTGATTCAAATCGGCAACCTTTTAGAAGACACTTCTGCAATAGCCAACTTTTTCTTGTTCTTCACGACATGTACCTTGACTGCAACATCCCCCTATGATGCTTTTGTTCTTTGCTTTGAAAAAGCATGCGATTCCCCTATTTTTGTGAAGCTGGTCTTCTCGTGCTTTAACTTGCATCCAATAGCTCTAAACTGGATCCAAGCTTAAACAGCCAGCCTTCGGCAGATTTCCCTTGCCAATTCTCATGTATCTTGCCTTTTCCTGCAATCTCGGACGTCCGCAAAGGCACTCCTTTGGGCTTCAGCTTTTTATTACTTGCATTATTACCGTCCCTTCAGTGTTTTGTCCCATGCCTTCACTGACAGCCATATGGGTCTGCCATATTGCAATCAATACCAGCATTTCAGTTCTCCAAAACAACAATTAGCATGCCCTGCGTTGGCCTGTTTGCTAATGTTACTAAGAATACACTATTATTTTTTTATTGTCATTTTGCCAACTTATTAGGCCTTCCGATAAAGGTATATTCACTGCATACCGGTTCAAATACCTAATAATCCTCATACACCCACCCACAACCAATGATATTTACACTCGGGGTGTCCTTAGTATCACCGTCTTCCAAGTTGCTTGCGTTCAAATCTCCTGTGGGGCATTAGCTTGTGTATTCGAATGGCACATGCCACAAAACCTAACTTAACTGGAATCCTGGAATGAGTTCAGACCTGAGGCACTTGTTTTATTCTCTCAGACTATTTTTGAAGCTCCAGTGTAACAGCACTAAAAGTGAATCTTCAAATTTCTACATGTCGTGCGGAAACTGCAGATTTTTTTAAACTGTTCATTGTCACATAACCAACTAATCTGTTCTGAGTCATGGTTCCTTCTGCACTAGTCGCACAAGCAGTCTTGTGCCTCAGTTAGCGCATGCCACTGCATTTCAAGATTCATTTTTGTTTTTGCCACAAAAGGCTGGAATGGCCTTCCAACTCACAGGGCTTACTAACCTCTTGTCCTTTGAGCTAGTCACTGCAGAAATCCATGCAGGAAATGATGATGTTCATCCACTGAATTAGGTAAATCCCCCAAGGTGAAGATTTGTGATAAGGGAGTAATTACTCATTAGCGTCCACTCAAGTGAAGCCATAAGGCTACAAAGAAAACCTACAAAGTTTTCCTTTGTAGCGGTATGGCTGTACTTGGATGCTAACGGTTAATTACTTCTTAGTAGTATAAATTAGTACTGTTCAGGTATAATAAATGTTAAAATAAGTTATTGTAATGAAGTGCTTAGCCACTTGCTCAGCTCAGGAAACCAATACAATGCTATCTTATGTGTTAGAACTATCCTCACAATCTATTTCAAGTAATATTGGGGCATATTTACACAACAGTTTTGTCGGACGGTATACAGTTGCATTTAGGCTAACTTGCACACTGCACAAGCTAGGTCTAGCCAGCTAAACTCGTGCACTGAAAAGCTAAGCATGCATTACTGTGCCTATCTTTGTCAGTCTTTCCTTGGCGCTTCTCTCTTATCGTATCTTACCAAATTTTGAGGTGGGCCATCATTTCTGACGAATCTACAAGTACTTTTCTGCCGTGTCCACGTCACCGTCGAACTGCGCCTAGGCGCGCACGCCAGACGCTAGCGCCTCAGCCGACGCGCCTGCTGCGCGTCGGTCCAGGAACGCGCTAGCTCGGCGAGACGCCACCCGCCCTTCGCGCCGGGCGCGACAGGAAGAGAATGGCAACTTCTGCCGAGGAAATGGATAGCTCTGCGGAAGATTTACCAGCACCGCCGACCACTTCAGCAACAGCTAATGGACAAGAGGACGAGACGGGCTGGAAAGTGGTGACCAGCCGGAAAACGAAGAAGAAGGAACGCGCCCCATCATCCACTGCGCAACTATCACAGAACGCAAGCGACGGCCAGGTGAGCTCTTCTCGTCCGTATCCTAACATTATGAACAGGGTGATAAGAGCCTCACGCATGCCACCCCTACCGCAAGACAACATCAAAATAGTGCTTCGCCCAAAGGGCGGCTTGAACTTACAAAAGATCGGACCTACCTTAGTGAGCAAAGCCCTCATGGAAGCAGTTGAACTTAATCCTGAGCAGACTACGGAGGACATTATATGTCCCAATATTACGCAGAACATCATGGTGGCGAGCACGCCCCTTCGAGAGAATGCAGACAAGTACGCGGATGTAAAGGCTATCCGAATAGCCGGAAAAGAGTACGCAGTCGGTGCTTACGAAACTGCCCCAAGCGACACCTGCAAAGGGGTAATCAGATACATTGACACTGCCGAAGACAACAGAACGATTGAAAGAAACATCGTAAATGACCGCAACCCCTTGGCACTAGCGGCGAAAAGAATCAAGAACACAGGATCAGTGATCATTGTGTTTGATGGCCTTCGCGTCCCGAACTTCGTTAGATATGGACCCACGCTGGTACCCTGCTACTTATATCGCAGACAAGTAGACGTATGCTACGTATGCGGCAAGCTCGGACATCGTGCGGACGTTTCCCCCGAGCCGGGCTCCACCGAATGCAGGGGCTGTGGTCTTCCTAACCCCACCTCATCCCACGTGTGCGATCCGAAATGCAAGCTGTGCGGGGGCTTGCACGCGACGGCGAACAAGGTGTGTAGGAAGCGCTATCTGATTCCATACGTAGTACGCGCTCGACGACAACGAGCGCGACTGGAGCAACAAGAGATAGCACAGCTCGTCGCAGAAGACAAGCAGCACGCGGAGCGAGGCCGATCTGTGTGCAAGACGTCGGCACGCAGCCGCTCGCGCTCTCAATCGCGGAGCCGCACAAGCAGGAGTCGTTCACAGGTGCGCTTCGGTGGAAAGAACAACGGGGGTGATGGCACGTGGGCGGACAAGGTCAGAGGCGCTACGACGACCACTCCAAAGGAAAGTGAGTCCCGCAACCCAGATAAAGAACGGATTGCTATGTTAGAACAGGAACTAAGAGAGCTAAAAGCCACTTATAATAAGCTAAAACTCGAATTAACTGAGGTAGGTAAAGCGAACAGCAGTCAACCAACGCGCACTCCCGAGCCATCGACCGATATGGAAACTCCCCAACTCGTTGATGATGAGAAAAAGGAAGAACAACGCGAAGAATGCCCGCCTCCTAAGAAGCGCGCTGTAACGCAACCGCGAATAGCCGTGCGATCAAATGTTAAGGACGCCATGGACGCCATGAGCGAAAATATGAGAATAATGCACGATAGCATGGTGCGAATGAACGAGAAAATGGACATATTTAGCACGCGAGTACAGAAAATGGAAATATATCTGAACAGTACGGTAGTACCGGCGATGGAGAGGATGAGTTCACAACACATCGGAACGCAAAGCCCACCTCGCGGCGGTCTCACTGCAAGCGAAGGGGGCTACAACGGTCAACATGGCAGTGCCAAATAAGACACGCAATCTCCGCGTCTGGCTATGGAACTGCAGGGGGATCGCCTCAAAAAGGGCGGTTCCCCCGCAGATGGTCAAATCAGAAACCGAGAAGCTACACGACATCCTGCTACAAGAAACACTCACAACCGAATTGCCCCTTACGGGCTATAAGGCCGAAGCCCACAGAAACGAGCAAGCCAGAGGCGTCGCTTTACTGATTGGAAAGAAGATCCCATACATTCGGCATGACATCCGCCACACAGCCTGCTATCTAGAACACCTCACGATCGAGATCATACCGAACAACCACGTAGGGAACAAGCATCTTCCTCACAAATCTGTACACCAGCCCTAAGGATACGAGGCAAGGGTTCAGAGGCATTCTGGGCAAGATTGCGCACATCGCCAAAGATAGTCCGCTGATTTTAGGTGGAGATTTCAACGCCCCACACCAGGCTTGGGGCTACGCGTATCCCTCTAGCAAGGGAGATCGTCTTCTCACGACAGCCTCCGATCTCGAATTCACGCTGATCACAGACCCGGAAATTCCAACGAGATGTGGCACTTCCACATGCCGAGACACCACACCGGACCTCACTTTCGTCCGGGGCCTAGAGAAATGCGCTTGGCACAACTCGAGCATCGACCTTGGCAGTGACCACTATATTATCCGAATTGATGCAGAGATACCAGGAAAGAGGCAAAGGGAGTACAAGGTAATCGATTGGGACAAATTTCGTGCAGTACGGACGCAGCGATCCAACTCATCCGGAGAAACCACAAAGCAAACGATAACGAGCTGGACCAAGCAGCTCAAAGACGACATCGTAGCCTCAGAACGAACGATTACCACGGACGTTAAGGTAGAGAGAATGGACAGTCGATTAGCGAATCTTCTCGAAGCCAAACATTCCATTCTAGCCAGGTGGAAGGGGCAACGTTTCAACAGAAGACTACGAAGGAAACTTGCCGAACTCAACAAGACCATTGAAGATTACTGCGTGGATCTCTCCCGACAACAATGGGACGAAGTCTGTAACTCCCTCAACGGCCAAATACGCAGAGGGAGTGGGTGGGGGCTCATAAAACACCTCCTCGACGAACACGGAACAAAGTCCAAAAGTATACAACTGACCAGGCTCAGTAAATTAGTACACTGCGCGAAGCAAACCACTGCTGCCGAAGTCCTTGTGGATGACCTTGCCAAACGCTACTTACCGCTTAAATCGGGGCTACCTAGTACCTTAGAAAGGAATAACTATGACGGTGCCCCAAACTCGCAGCTAGATACGGACTTCACAGAAAGCGAAGTACACTTTGCAATTCACGAACTCAACAGTAACTCTGCAGCAGGCCCTGATGGTATCACAAATCGGGCTCTCCGAAATTTAGAGGACAGCTCGGTCACGTTCCTAACGCAACAAATCAACGAAGCCTGGAAAACTGGCCATCTTCCTGCCGAATGGAAACATGCAAACACGGTCCTCATCCCAAAACCAGGCAAGCCGCTGGGCCTACAAAACCTAAGGCCCATCTTACTAACGTCCTGCCTAGGAAAGCTAGCCGAACACGTCATACTTAATAGACTATCGGAATACGTAGAAGAAAAAGAGGACTTCCCCTCCAATATGATAGGCTACAGGCCGGGTCTCTCAACGCAAGACGCTATGCTACGAATCAAAGAAAAGTCTGTTGGATCGCCCCACACGAGACACCAAGGCGCTGCTGGGATTCGACGTGGAACAAGCTTTTGACAACATCCAACATCAAGCCATTCTCAAAGCCATATCTGTCGACAATCTCGGAACACGCTTCTACCGCTACGTCAAGGCATTTCTGGAGGATCGAACGGCCACTCTCCGGATAGGCGAGCACGTCTCGGAGAGCTTTGAACTGGGCGATAAGGGAACACCACAAGGCTCAGTACTTTCACCATTCTTATTTAACTTGGCGATGACAAAGCTTTCTCGCGCACTGGGTGAAATTGCTGGTGTGGAGCACACCATATACGCAGACGATGTCACCATCTGGAGCACCGGTGGGAGCGATGAGGAATTGGAAGCTCGCATGCAAGAAGCCATCAAGGTTACCGAGGCCCATCTTGCCCCAATGGGACTTCGGTGCTCTTCCAGAAAATCGGAGCTGCTCATTTACCACCCCTCAAGACCAGGGCGCCCGTCCAACGACTGGCGCAGACACCCCACTCCATGCATAGAGTTACACGACAGGGAGGGAAATCGCATACCTGCGGCTGACAAAATACGAATTCTAGGACTAATCATCGAAAGCAACGGGTCCAACTGGGGCAATGTTGGACAGCATCACGATCAAGATTCCAAACGCGATCCGGATGTTTCGGCGCATCATGAATAGGCACAGGGGATTGAGCGAGGACAACGCCATTAGAATGGTCCACGCTTTTGTACTCTGTCACATCACATACGTGGCTGCGGTGCTCAACTGGAAAAAAGTACATCGGAAAAGGCTCGAAGTTCACATACGTCGAGCTTTCAAGACAGCGTTGGGGCTTCCCGAAAATGCCTCCACTGATCTTCTCTTACAGCTAGGAGTGGACAATACCCTTGCCGAAATCATCGAGGCACAGCACACGGCACAGATCGCACGCCTATCAAGCACTAAAGCGGGCACAGATATTCTCGTCAAGCTCGGCCTGAACACCATAGCAGAAAGGACAACGTCCTGCAGTTACCTAAAGTCGTGCGAGAAGCAATTAAAGTGTTCCCCTTCCCAAGAAACGTACACCCGATCCACAATCAAGGAAGAAGACTCGCCCGCGCCAAAGCCCTCGCTGCGGACGCGGCAAGGTTTCCAGACCAGACAGCTTTCGTGGATGCAGCGTACATACCGGGAAAGCATGCCTACTCGGTAGCAGTAGTCGACGGACACGGGCGAACGCGTAACTCACTCAAACTTTTCACGAAGAAACCAGAGGTAGCTGAACAAGCAGCGATAGCACTAGCTCTCAAAGACTCGAGCTTCACAACTGTGTACAGCGACTCTAGAGCAGCCACTCGAGCTTTCGCCAAGGGCGGAATAGACAAGACGACGCTACGAATCTTAGGCGGAAGTAACATCACCGATCACTCCATCGTATGGTTCCCGGCACACATGGGCAGCTTAGGGGGTGGCCTGCGGAATCTCAACGAGATCGCACACGAGGCGGCGCGAGGGCTCATCGGCCGCGTCCCTCCGGTTTCCCCCGCTACTCCACATATCCAGTTCAGGGATCAGTTATTCACGTGCAACGAGCTCACTAAACACTATTATCTAGGCAGACGAGCGTTTCCCCTCCCGGATAAGAAATTAACCCGCAGCCAGTCGGTCACGTTACGCTTGCTCCAAACGAACGCATACCCCAACCCCTGGCGCATGAAGCACATCGACCCAGACTACGACGGACAACATGTGTGTGACCAGTGCAGTGAACGTGTAGACTTGACCCATATGCTGTGTGGTTGTGCATCAAGTGACGCCTACGCCCAGAACAAGGAACATTGGGACAAAGTACTAAAGAGTGCTTCACTTCACGACCAGCTTCGGGCTGTCCAGGAGGCCCGCGCGGCGGCGGAGAGCTTCGGGCTCTCTGTGCCTACGTGGGAGCTGCCCTCTACACCTGGCGCCTAGCCGAGTGTCCTTCAGGACCCCTACTGTGGGAAATAAAGTTTTACCACCACCATGAACATCACTTAACAGTTAGCAATGTTCACTTTTGCTTGCTACCTTGGGAAGTGGTCATCGTTACATTCAGCCATTCTACATTTTACTGATCTGTGAAAAGAACTTTAGACATTGCTTTAAGGCTGTATCAGAGAACATATGCATATATACCTGTCACATACTTAAGCGGCTTATTTGTAATTTCATTTTATAGCACGACATCATAGCTCCCTTACTGCAAAATCTAATTTTACAAATTCTACTTGAGGTGCTAGTGTTTGCTCGAGATAACCAGATAATATGTCCATCGTACCTTGTTCCCCTGACTATACAAGTATTCTTTCTCAGCCTAAGCAGGGAGCCGTGGCCATGTAAACACCCCCAATTGGTTCTTGCATTTACTGAACCTGTCATTCAGTTTACTGGCTCCGACATCTCATTATATTTATATTGATGAGAATGGCATGCACAGACTTCTATGCAATACGAAGGCACCAACTTTGCTTTGCATTCACAGCGGCATTTGAGAATGCTTTGGAGTTGCACAGAGTATATGCCAGCTTGTTTTGTACATGGCAACAATGACATGGCCTTCAGCAGAACTTCCCATAGTTGTTTTCAACACTGCATTCTGCCTTGTGCAACTGCAATATGAGCTCAAGAAGGAATGCTAAACCACAACTTGATGGCCCGCTGTCACTGTGCAGAACAAAGCCATACCCTTTTAGCCCAGTGATGCACGTCTAAGCCCCTTTGCAGCCACAGAGTGCTATTTCAATGTTGGCTTTAATAATGGCGTGAAAAACATGACGAAAATAAATCATTTATGCTGCATTTTCACTGTTCTGTGAAATGCATAACTACTTTAATTACAACTGATTTTACCTGTTCCAATTAGCTGGAAACATAACTTCTCATGTCCATTAGCATTTGTGTTTGACAGCAGTGTCGTGCTAAGTTGTGAATGTTAAACGCATGCACAATTAACACACACCCCCACACGCACGCACGCACCTGATATATTGAATAGGTAAGCATGTCTTTTGCAGTAACAATATAGGGAGTCAAGGAGAAGGCCGTTTACATATTACAGTGACTGTGCAAATTGCTTGGGAAAGGCTGCAAGTGCAATTATTTTTTTTCTCTGTCAGCACACTGAAGTGTGCTATTTTGAATAACTGACTAAAAATTTTAAGTATGCAATCGTAACTATTTTAAAAAGTGGGATTATGCCGATAGTAATTGCGGACGGTTGTTAGCAGCCTGTACTGCAGCGTGGCCCGATCGAGAATTCACAGTAAGAATCGCGTCATCGCAGCGAAATCGTCAGGACAGCGTAACTTTCAGAGCAGGCAGCATTCTGTTATTTTGGGGCCGGAAATCACGGTCCGTGGTGAGAACGTATCGTCGAACCGGGACGCGATGTGACGCGTTTTTCAATCTCTTGGGTAGAAATGATCCAAACACCTATCGTTTCCGACGGCATCGCTTCAGATGAGCAGACTCGCCTTCGATCTTGCAAAGTTTTGTCGCGAATTGTTTCGCGGCCATCAGGGTCGTCTGAACCGAGATTCGTGCCGTTCCAGCCCGAATCAGCCGACCACGAGTCTACCTTCGACAAAAATCCCGCAGCAAAAGAAACGTTGACGCAACGGATATTGCCTTGAATACACCGCATTTAATATGGGTAATTTCTACCGCAAGATATCTGCGTGTTTCGCTACAAACACATGCCTGTACCGCTGCAGGCGATTAGGCGGGCGGCACTGCCGGGAGAGCCAATCGGAACGTTCGAACCATCCGTCTCGTCCGCCAGCAGCAAAAGTGATCGTACAACACCATTCCGCCCCACGCCCGAGCGGAGGCAGAAAGCGAGCGGTTCGCTCGCTGGCGGATCCGCCCGAAAGACGATCGTACAACGGCCTTTAAAAACGTTGGCTACTGAGCTCATCAGGAGAACAGCAGTGTCACAGTACTGCCGTCTGCCACAGCTTATCTCATCCGAAGAACTGGAGGACCGCAAACCGCTACAGTTGCTGCGGCGGCGCCAGCAACTCTCAGACAACTAGGCTGCTACCTTCGGCCATGCATTCCTACGTGAGCTTTTCCTTCAGGGCTTGCTATCGTCGATCCACATGATGCTAGTCACCGCCCATGGTTCGTCTAGGGAGCAGATCGCCGAGCACGAGAGTCCATCTTGCACGTATTCTGTTCTCCGGTTTTCCCTGGCCCCGTCTCGCGACCTCTCACCCCGACTTCATATCTTCACTCCCGATTGAACCTACCGAGCCTCCGTGAGAAGTTCCAGGCCCAGATTACCTGTCTCTCTGACCAGGTCCCTGCACTTTGCACTTCCCACGGTTGCTCTCCGTCTCGTCGCCGGGGGTCAGCTGACTGGCGCAGTCCGACACCACCCGCTTAATACGGCGAGGACTGGTACCACCGTACCTTCGAGGAAGAGGCGCGTCGATGTACTCCGGTCTGTAGCTTCTAGGGAAATTTCTACGGACACCTCTAGAAGCGGCGCATGGGGTGGGAACTGAGACCAGCCGCATATTCTTCATTCATGACCGAACCACCGGCCTCCTTTTTCATGTAGATACCGGGGCATAGGTTAGCATTCTTCCCCGTATCCTTACATCGTTATCCCCTCACCTCTGCCGTCTACAGCTCCAAGTTGCCAGTCTCACCCCCATTCTTACGTACGTAGAGCCAGCTTTAACACTAAATTTGGGTCTACGACGTGTATTTTGATAGATTTTCTTCGTTGCGGACGTACGCTGTCTTATCGTAGCTGGTGATTTCCTGCGCCACTACAACCTTCTTGTGAACAAGCACTGCGAGCGTCTCGTGGACGCCACGACGGGCCTCACTGTCCAGGCCCTCTCCATTCGAGCACCGCTTGCCGTTATACTCAGCACACCCCAGTCGGCCTGTGAGAGCCCCCTGGACAAATAATCGTCTCTGATCCGTCCATCCAACTTCTTACTGCCCATCAAGCACCAGGTCACCCATCACATTGTTACCATTGGCCCACCCACACATGCTCTACCCCGCCGCCTTGCTCCAGACCCGTTTCAGACTGTGTGCAACGAGTTCGAGCACATGCTAGAGCTCGGCCTTATCCAACCCTGCTCTAGCTCCTGGGCGTCATCTCTACACATGGTGCCGTAGAAATCCGCAGACTGGCGAAGCTGTGATGATTACCGCCCCCGCAACAACGCTATAGTTCCGGACCGCTATCCCCTACCTCACGTCGCGGATTTTGCAGCATCGCCGCACGGCGCCACTATTTTCTGTAATATAGACTTGGTCAAGACCTTATCACCGTGAAACCACCTCTAAGTGTCCAAAACTGCCGTCATTGCTCCATTAGGCCTCACAGAATACATCCGTAACCGGAAAAACATGTTAACGCTTTGTGGACCCTGTGATTAGGGGTAAGCGAAATGATTAGGGAAATCGTGCAAGGTGGAGTAAATTTGTAACAAGGGAGTAAATTACTTATTGGAATCCAGCTAAGCTTCCACACAACCTTTGTTTTTAAAGAAAAATGCCATTGGTCCAGGGTTCGAACCTGGGGACCACCACTTCACTGGAGCAGTCTCTCTACCAACTGAGCTACCAGGAGGTCTAGCATATGGTAGGGAAAGAGCGAATTGATGAATAACTTAAGTGGGAACAGTGTCAATTAAATATTTAGGGGAATACCTCAAGGTTCCACTTGCATCGATCGTTTCACTCGCTGGCTCGAAGCGTTCCCTCTGCCTGACACCACGACTGACGATACCGCAAGAGCCTTCGTCGCCGGCTGGGTGTCCCGCTACGGGGCTCCCTCCTCTTTCAGCACAGACCGTGGCCCCAAATTTGAATCTTCCTTTTCTTAAAACCTCATGGCTTTCCTGGAAACTTCCCGAATTCACACTACCGCGTACCGCCCTATCGCCAACGGCATGATTGAACGGTTCCATCTTTCGCTCAAGACCTCCCTCAAAGCACAACTGGACGCCAAACACTGGACTACACCTCTACCACTTGTTCCGCTCAGCCCCTTTGGTTCATTTAGACACTCTCCGCTGTAGTCCGGCAGTACTTGTCTTCGGCTCGCCACTGCGTCTTCTCGGTGAATTTTTCGGCTTGACTCTTTTGTCTCTCAGCCCCGAAGTTGCGGAATATGTGACGCAGCTACGCGCATTTTGCCGTGATCTCCGACCTCCTGTCCACCGATACCAATCCCGTGATCGTTAGCTCGTCCCTTCTGAACTTTCAACTTGCTCCCACGTTTCTGCTGTGAGACTCCGTCCGCAAACCGCTGCAGAGCCCCTATCACGGCCAGTTTCGGTTGTCCAGCGGCATCAGAAGTTTTTCATCGTCGAGGATCAGTGACGCTCTGACTCAGTTTCCATCGACAGTCTGAAGCCAGCCTGCAGAGAGGACGTGCTTCTCAGTACACCTGCCTGCGTGGTTTCTCTGCCCCAACCGACCAGTTGCTCACTTACGACGCCTTCCGGTGACAGTCATCCAAAGTAACAGCTCTCGCTGCTGCGCCCAGCTCCACCGGGTCCCTTCACAAGCCGGGGGGGGGGGGGGGGGGGGGTGGAGCGGCTCTGTTGCAGCAGCGTCAGTCGCACGTAGCATTGGCGGCACCGTCCGCCGATCACCACGACCCCTAGGAGCATCCGGTTCGGACTCCTGCCTCGTGCTGGTGCCTCGGGTGAGTCTGTTCTGGCTGGCTCAAGGGGGCGTATCGTCTGCTGGAACTACGGCCAGTAACTCAGCCGATGCTTCCCTCATCCCGGCATCATACTGGTTGACGCAGCATACTTCATGTGATCCAACGAACACCGTGCAAACCGTCAAGACAGGCGGTATATCGGAAGCTGACTCGTACGTTTCTTGAACTCCGTCGCTGTTTGTCGCCATTGGGAGAGTCGAATCAGCTTTCCGACTATTCGCTACCATCTTCCTCCGGATTGAGGAACGGCGTGTTCTTTTCAGAGCTGGGAGCTCATTGTGGCAGACATCCCTCGTTGTCGCTTCCAGAGCGCGAGGTTCGTGACGCGAGAGAAGACCACAACGACATTTGAAGATGAAGCAGGTGTGCTGGAAGCGACCGCGAAAACAGGAAGCAAACAAATCAAGATGGCCGGAGGATTGGTAGATGTAGAGTAGGCGCGATGCGTAATCTGGTTTATTTATTTTATTTTGCTGGCACGCTGCAACGCATCAGGAGGATAGGCAAAGGGTCATTTTTAATCGCCGATAGTTGTGTAGCAACATGCGCAGTTATATGAAAAATATTTGCGGCAGGTTCATACACGACTGATTTTTTACAAGGCTCAGGATTTTTTACAAGGCTAAGGCTCAGCGCAAACTGTCTGAGCGTATTTTTTATTAGTGAGATCAGATCACAGAGAGGCCAAGATATTTTATAATACATGTCTTATATTTAAGAAAAGACCAGATAATAAAACATATCGCAGCCGCCGAGCTTTTAATTTGCCGTGCTAATCTCACAGGCTTTACCACACCACCATCCTCTTCGAGTGGCGATCGCACAGTTACCTTCGCTCTTTACGCCGTCATCTTCACAGGTACAAATTGAATGGCGAGAAAAATGTTGCATTTTAACCTCTAATTTTCGCGGCGATGAACAGGTCATTTACGATGTATGTAACGTGAACAGAGGCAAAGATAGGCAGACAGAGAGAATGCACATTAATAAGCAGCTTTTGTGTCAGCCGCTGGGGGAGGGGGGGGAGGTAGAGGAAATGTGGTGATTGTTGGGCCGATTGGAATTCAGAGAGGCAGTGGGTGACTTTGATGTAATTTTCTTCACCTGAAGTTACGGCTTCCATCCGGCCAAAATTTAAGTTTTTTTGTGCAAAAAAACAAGCCAATAGATTACGATTGCAAGCTTCACTACGGTTCTTGCACATTGAACGTGTCAGTTCCCATTCATTTCTAGGAGTTAAATTCCATCATAACCTAGGCTGTAGCGACCACATACACCCCACCCGTGTCACGATAGCGAGAGATATTGGTATGCTTTCTCGGCTTCGATATCTTTTACCTTTCTCGCTGATAAGGCAGTTGAATTTCTCTCTTATCCATTCTCGCATCAGTTGTTGTCTTCTTATCTGGGTACCTGTAAGAAAATAGACTAGGAAAAAATATTAGCCCTGCAGTCGCGTGCAGCTCGGTTACTCTTTACCTGGAGGAAACAACACAAATAGTTGCTCGGCAAATACACAGTTTCGTATGATGCCTGTGAAAACCATGTATGAACTCAAAATATGTATGTTCATTTTTAACGAATTATAAACAAATTATTTTTGTTTATACACGTACCTAAATAGATCAACTGGCTACAGCTTGCATCAGACTTCTGTTGCGGTAAATAGGCCTCGTACTAATTACGGAACACAATCAATTGAGTACCAAATCATGTTGTTGTGTAATTCTCATCCGTTTGTAATAGATGCTGCTAAAAATAGTTCCACGGCCTGGGGTTTTCAACGCATCTGTTCGTCTTTCCTTTTTGTATAACGTTGTGTCCTAGACGAGAAAATGCTTACTTCTGGTTCCGTTTGATGTACTGTTATGTTTACGGTTCGAACAACCCTTCTGTATTTCATTTCTGTACCACATTTGCATATGATTTAGTGCGTATTATTTTTCTTATCTCTATATGTTTACAAGAACTGTTTATGATGCGTCTGCTGTGTAAATGACGGCAAAGGTAGCTTTTTTGCATAATGCAATACCGCTCCGGCTGCTGTACCCAGGCAAGGACAAGACCCAGTTAGGAGGTTCAGCACCTCCTTTTGTCTTGTCTTGTGGGCAATACGTGTGTGTTGCCCGAAGGAGAAATCAACAAAAAAAAACTTATCCTCCCCGCCTTTCTTCCTCCTTCTTTTTGCACTTGGCGCACGAAAGTACGTTCCGATGACGGTACAGATCTGCCATAGTCGGATTATAAAGGATGTTTAGGTGATCGTTGCTTAGGAGATGAATGAATGAGATGCAAAGTTCGGGGTGAAGTGATGGAATGATCTGTTATTTTCTAAAACGTTTTGGTACTACATGTTCATTTGCTTCCGATATTAAAGGATCTCTAGTCCGGACGATATTCATGGCCAGAAGATCGCAGTTTCCTGGTGTAATGTTTCGCTGACAAGCTGATCTGTCAGCTCGTCACAATTGGTAGTGTGCGCAGCGCATGTGTAAATGTGAGCGTGATCCAGAGGGGGTTGATGATGAGAAGCTTCTGCCTTAAACAATAGATTTTTACTAAAAACGAGGAGTCGATGAAGTTGTCATCATTGCTTTTCTTATCCACAAAAGAAAGTTGTCCGTCGATGAACAGCACAACTCCATTTCTTTTCCTGGTAATATTAATGCAGCATATATTGTTACAGCAGAAAAAAGACACCCTTCAACGTCCCCTGCACGTAGCGCTAATGACGGGCTGTTGTGAGTAGAGCGATGTACACATGCACGTGATAAGCACACCACTGTAGAGTGCAATATGTATGCTTTGTTGCCAAGAGTCTTATTTGTGAACCGCCGAAACAACATCACAAAGCGAAGCAAAGGAATTGCTTTATTGCGAAGAATTTCATGGTTCATTAGAGTCTTCGATGAAGCCAATGAGCGGGCTTCTCAGCATGAAGATGGCCAGAGATATTGGTCTCGCTGGAGTACCAAAATAATTAGCGCAGGATTTGGAAGCGCATCAGAGTGCGCGGTTCGGTTGGAAAGTTTTAAAAATAGGCCCTGGTCATTGTCAGGTAGCCTGCATAGTTGACAGTTTGCAAGTAACTCATTGTTATGTGGCCTGCTTCTGAGTAACTCTGGGGACGGACTGCAAAGCATGATCGATGACTTCAGAGCAGAACGACGGGTCTAAAAACTAATATATAGAAAATTAAAGTAACGTTTAGCAGTCTCGCAATGGAACAGCGGCTTACAATTGATAGCGAAGCGCTGGAAATGGTAAGGAAATGCGTCTAGTTAAGGCATATACTGACCGCAGATCCTAACCTTGAATGTGAAGCGACTTTAGAAGAATAATAAAGGGGTGGAGCTCATTCTTCAGGCATTTTCGGGTCGTAAAGAGAAGTTTATCAAAACTCTTCAAGAGAGAAGTATATAACAGCTCTTATCAGGAATCTTCTATGGGGCAGATTGACAGTTTGTAAAAGAAACATTCAAATCACACCTTTTTAAAAAGCTCAAAATATTGTGACGAAGACGACGAAGCTGGCAGTGGCGCGGGACGGAGCGCTCGCGCCAGGCCAGCGGCCATTAAATCATCTCTTGCCCATCGTTTACCACGCCTCATTCTTCCGCTGGCCGCCACGTTACATTTGGTGGAGGTGCTGAGGTCCCTTCATCGCCACCCTGGTCCCGGAGCTTCGGTGTCCTGCGCCTGCCGAGGACGTCAGCCGTCAGTGCCTGCTGAGCGCCGCCCGGCCATATATATATATATATATATATATATATATATATATATATATATATATATATATATATATATATATATATATATATATATATATATATATATATATAAACGTAATTCGGTTTACACACGGTAGAAAAAGAACAACTTTATTCTAACGTTTCGACCAGGGTCTGGCCTTCGTCAGAAAATCACCAGAACTGCTGCTATTTGAAAATTATGTATAAAGAAATACATCTTATATTTTCTCTGAAGTCTCAGAAGAAAGCTTCTGCAATTTTGTTAGCATATAACTTAAATAAATGTCGCCACATTTATCAACATTTTGAGTTAGATCCGCAGCATGAGCACATTTCCTGTCGCTATAGGTGGATAGGCAAGAAGCTTGATTTAAAGACAAAATGGCCAATAACATTACAACGGAAAGCGGCATCTGAAGTGAAAAATAGATAATACATTAATGCGCACATCGATATAAAGCGAAAATAAGTTTCATGTAAGTGAAAGCATTCGGACGATTTCTCTTTTCGGAGACATTCAATTTTCTAGGTGTCGCGCTTGTATTAAAACTTCTCGAAAAATAAAAGTGACATGAAATTATCATCGAGAAAAGGCTTCCCAGGATGCCACTTTTTTTTCAATAACGCTTCATTGGTTTCCTCAGAAGTCTGCAGAAAGAGACTACTAGACTACATATGCACATGTGGCGCAAATGATCTAAACTACTCAAAGACCGAACAATCCTCAAAGTATACGGCGCACACAAAAACAAGTACTTGTTGTGTGTATCTTCCCGTCCTTGTTTTTGTGTGCGCAGTATACTTTGAAAATAGACTGCACCTTTTGAATATTTCTGCTCCTTCGCTTTGTTGCATTTCTGTGCCTTGGTGTAATTTTTGTTTCTCTTGTGCTTGCTTGTTTGCTGTTATTTCACTTCGATATATTTCTGTATTTTGTACTGTATTTTTTTCTTGTTATTGCTTGCCATCGTTGGATTTCAGATCTTTTTTTCCACCTTTTTCCATGCTGAAGAAATATACCTCATGTTAATTCGCCTCCCCCTCATGTAATGCCCTCGGGCCCTTAAGGAGAAAACAAATGAAATGAAATATGTCTGACAGACTCGCCCAACAACGCACTTTTTTAAACCGAACAATGGCGTCCCATCTCATGCAAAGGAGATATCTGGGTATCAAGGACTCGTGCGTCAACACAGGCTTCAACACATACACAATCTACCCTCGGCCTCTCAACTGGTCAACACGCATGTGTTGCCGTTTCTCCAGTGGCAACAGTACATAAGCAAATTCGTTTCTCGCCTAAAGGCTTCTTCTTCAGCTTCTTTTCTGCATATCTGAAGTTACGAAGTGTTCGTTTGTTGATTGCGTGTTTTATCTCACGTGTCAAAGATGGTTGTATTTAGCCCAGCGGAGCCGTGATGATTAAAACTGCCTTTTTTTTTAGTGCTTTGCCCCAATTTGATTCGCTATCGCAGCCACTCTGCCTTGGTTGTTTTGACCACGTTAGAGGAGGCCGGAATTTTCCGAATCTATCGTGCCCGCGCAATCGCCTTGTACTACGGCTTGACACGATACTTCAAAAAGGTATCCTGGATACCGACGTTCCATACCTTCAAAAATTCTATTTGTGGAACCTATAGAAGTTACAGAATCAAAACTGACTTTCCATACAGGTACTCGCTACTGTATCGTCGATACTTAGATATCTCACTGAAATTACCACTATTAATAAAGGTGGCGGTGTGATTAGCTAAGTGAAAAAAACTTGTTATTTCTGCATTCGTTAGTGTATTCGATATAGCTAGCGCCGCCCGAGGACGGCTCGCGCTTGAGAACTGCCGCTTGTGTGCCGGGCTCTCGCCTCGCTGGTTCCTAGACAACTTGCGCCCGGGTCTTCGTCGCCAGCGCTTCAACGTGCCAATACACCACTCCACATAGGGCAGTGTTTTTGGGAGAGTTTTGCGTAATCCGGCCGAGCGGATTCCATTAACCTCCAATTTTAGTAAGTTCCAATCTTGCGCTGGTGGTTTTCTTTGAATTCTAACAGTGAACTGAAGCTATGACAACGTTGAAACGATCACTTCTATAAGCAACCTAGCAACATCTTTCTTAAGAGCTAATGTTCCTAAAATAAACCGGCCAATGAGCACTTCACTATAGGAATAAATTGGAAGCTTTAGCTGATGCCTTTAATTTGTTTATGCAATATCTATCGAACTGTCTCTGCCCTTGCGCTGTGCTAAAAGGTGTAAGCTCTACGCGCTTGGGAAAACCGGACAGCTATTTCATCATCGCAGTATTCAGTAGACTTTTGAAGTTGAGTATTCTGGTTTGAAAGTTTGTAGGAAAAGAACAAGAAGCTAAAAGGGATGAAATTTTTTTATTATAAAGAACATCTCTTGATACACTCTGTTCTTTAGATGTTACTTTTACTTAACTGTTTTAAGCTTCGTGATCTGCTCGAACCGCCGATGCGAAAAAAGCCCCACGTTGTGGTCATGCTGTAGGGACTTGGAATATAGATGAAGTGGCTCTCTTTTTCTTCCACACCAGCGAGCCTGTCTCCTCATCCCTTCTATCGCCCAACGCGCAGAGCGCGAGGTGTATGTAATACAAAAAACGAACGTAGGAAGAAAAATGTCGGCCCGAGCCAACGGCACTGACCTCGGCTCTTCCGAGTGTGCTACCGGCTGAGGAAGCGCCGGCCTGAAGTCTGAATCACAGCAGCCTCAAAATATGTGGCAAATTTTACTCTTCTGAATATCGAGAGTCGTTAATATACGCTATACCCTAAAAATGCATTTTCGATACCAATATTTTGATATTTTTATTCTTAGTAAGGTTATACCTGATATCGATACGCGGAGTGTATAAGACGACAGCATCCAACTTTACATGCGTCTTCGATACTGACCACGCCTGGCTTGTAGAATGCTTGTGATTACTGTTGGTGTTTTGGAAGCGTTATATCGAAAGCTCGCAGCCAGCTTTAAATAGAGTGTGGCCTAAAACAAAGCGCAGACACAGTTCCCACTGGCCGACTACATTGGTTGCTATTTCTGATGCCGGGTTGCCTGCACTGTGGGCATCCGGGTGGCTAAATAAAAAATTGACTATGTTTAGAAGCTCATGCCACGCTGCTTGATGCACTCACTCCGCGGTAACTGTTCATCATTGTGGCTAATGTTCTTCTCTATCTCCTTAGACCTAAAGCCCCTTAAAGAACTATTAGCCACGTACCTTTGTAGAATTTCACCTGGCTCCTTCCCTGCACATTCCCTCGATGTTCTACGCTACCATTGACGAAAAGGCGTCGCATGCAGCAGCGCTTTTTCTTGCTTGTTTTGTTGGGTCCTTTTCTCCTGTCGTGCCTAACAACGCGAGTAACGCACGCAATCATTTCGTTTCGCGCCCTTTTTTTTGTTGTTTCTAACATCATCCAGAGTTCGCAATGCCGTGTGCTCTCCGGAAAGCCTCTGCTAGTTTAGCACTAATTAGAAGGGTAACAATCGAAAGGAGGGGGAGTGTGTGGTGGAGTAGGAGAGAGAGAAAGGAGATTGTCTTAGTTAAGGGTTAAGGAACTTAAGTCCGCCTTCAGGTAAGCCAAAGAGGAGCCTTGCATAAGCTGTTTACTATCATTTCGATTTCATTATTGAAGCGAAAAGCTTCGCTAGGCTCGTCAGCACCGCGCTTTGCGATAGCCACACTTGCCACAGCTGCGCATACGCGAAAGCGAGCGACATCAAGCGGAGCGCAGGTGGCCGCTTCTGCCGCAGCCATCGTCGCCACCGCGCACTGACTCTGTCGTCTGAGCGTCGCCGCTTCTCCTGTTCGCGACCGTTTTACCCATCGCAGCTGCCGCGCGGTCGCTGCCGCCGTCCCAGGTGGCGGCGGCCATAGAAGAGGCGGCCATCCTCGCCACCGTTTGACTTTTCGCCGCAGCTGTGCGCAGAACACATTTGAAAGGAGGGGTATATCAGGCGCGCTTGCCCATAGAACAGGCGCAGACACTCGTCATGGAAGGAGAAGAAAAAGCAACAGTCGGACGGCGCAGAAACACCGATCCAGAAGTGGTAGCTTGGGAGTTGGCTGAAACGCAGCGAGAGCTTTTCGCTTCGAGGTATCCAGGCTTAACCTTAGCTAAGCCACCGTCAATTCTTTCCTCCTCCGGGGCAGATTGACGTACTGGGTAGTGTGAATTATTTTCCTTAGAGCAAGTCTGTGTGTACGTTATGTTTCGTTATGTTTTTCTCACCATCGCTGAGTCTCACATATTGTTTTACAATGCGTCTTATTATGTAGGCGAGGCGATGACCCGTTTCTGTGGTTACGTTGGCAGTTGATCGAAAGGAAAGTCGTGTAATTGCATTTTCAACAGCTTTTAAGTGGATACGCGGGGAATCTCAGGAACTTCCTCAATGGGTTAGATGACAGTGTTGCCCTGTTTGTGTTTTTCTTTTTTGTGAGAGGGCAAAAAAATGTGGTTTGGTTTGAGTGGGAGTGAGGACCATAGTAGTGGGATGATAACTGACCATGGTGATGCGTTGTTGCAATGTTCCCTTCACCTTACCCGGTGAGCTCTACGTTTACCATAGGGTGGAATCGTAGGGATAGAAAGTGTGTCGGAGGAGGGGGCTTTGAGAGGAGAGTCATAACCAGGTTAAAGAGGTTGCGTGAGACGATTGAGTCTGCAGTGTGCCGCTAAGGAGGGAAATGGTGGAGATAAGCGATTCGGGAAGAAGAAGCCATGCAACGCGGTCGGACAAAGAAGCGGCGAAATACTGGTGTAGGCTCGAGCCACAGTAAGTGGTGTCGGGAAGCGGGCCGTGAGCGATAGTACCAAATTCGTTACGCATATCGATGGTGGAGCTGATTCGGAGGGGTCTGAAAGATGTGTTCTAAAAGCAGGAATACGTCCTGAGTGGATATTCCTGCCGAGAAGCCAAGGTGCTGGGGGTGGGGGGGAACAGTTCATTTGCATTGAGATGATGTTCAAGCCTGGTGAGGACCATGCGCGCCGTGAATTTGACGATGAAAGGTGTTACGATGACAGAGAGGTGAGAGAGATTCTGAATAAGGGCTGGCCGGCCCGGTTACGGTAGGAATGCAGAGCTTAGACAATTCCATGTGTACTGCAGAAAACAGCGAAGCCAATGGATGGCGTATTCGCCCAGAAGAGGCAGCGTTTCGTTTTCTGGTAAATTTTTAAGAAGTGAATAACCAGTCTGATCTTCTCCCGGAGTCCATTTACGGTTAAGACCACGGAGTGCATGTTCTAGCTGCGCCAGGGAGAACTGACAGGGAAGATTGCCTGTTATTCTTCAAAAAGGTGGAAAAAGGTCTCTCGAAGAAGCTGAAAGGATGTCTGCCATTCTTTCAATCGCGTAAAGATATTGACTGGTTGCCGCTGTCGAATGACAAAATGACACATAATTTAAAGTTCGCCCCTCGGTAGAGAGAAGCTAGGAAGGTGTAGTTCTTGACTACAACAAAGTTGCAAGGGCGACACTCAGGAGTGTGTGCGTTGTGGGGGGGGGGGGGGGGGTAGTTAGCCCCTTCCCCCTCATCCACCATGGACAGAAGGCCTAAGAATGAAACACAGGCATCACCGCCGCAATTCATTTTCCCATCAATCTCAAATGATCGATGGTCTGCAGATCAAGCAGGCTTTCTTTAAACGCCTTTCTTTTTCACATGCGATCATGGAGTCCGTAAGACTGTCGACTTTTTTATCAATGTGGCGATGGCGGATATAGCACCGGAAAAGACAATGCATTTTCAACTTCAACTTCCTCAGGAAAAAAAACACGTCTTGTGTTGACCAAAAGCGTCAATGGAGAGAGAAGGAGCCAGACAACCAAGTTTTAGTAAGAATAAATGTGAAGTTCATTCGTCCCCATTGTTTCTTTAATGTTGGGAAATGAAAGAGGGCCAATAAAACAGAGCACAGCATGCCTTTATTTCTTCGTAATTTCACTATTAATACAACATATATTGCTGCATCACAAAACATACTCCTCAAAAGTACAGGGGAATTCCCGCTAATTGAGGGTTATGTGAACAGAGTGCTGTAAACATTCACGTGAATGCACGCCACTACAAAGTGAAACACGTGTGCTTCGTGGATAACAGTCCGCATTATAAACCGCACTGCACACAGTACTAAACAAGGAAAGGAAATTACATATTTGAAAATTTTTTAGGGTTAAGTGCAGTGTTTAAGCAGAAAGAAGTCAGAAAACGTGGACTTGAAGTTTTCCCCACATATCTTCCCGCTGCGGTGCAAGCAAAATGAGAACAAGGCTGCAAACCTTTGTAGACTGAGCGAAACAGTTTACAGACCGTAAATAGCTATGTTCCTCATTGTCAGTTGCTCCGCATTAGACACAGGCACCCATATGTGCAACAGTTTTAGGACGACGGGCATCACCTCACGCGTGGTGTCGAAGTGTACACATCAAAAAATGATGGAAGTGGCGCAGTGCGGCAATGAAATTCCAGCTCGTTGGAAATTCGCTCTCGCCATTCAAGCCGCCGCGGCTGCTGGAAATAGGTTTTTTTTTTTCAGTCCCGGAGACAGAAATCGCGAGCGTAACCGCTTGCAACTGAAAAAGCCTTTACCTGTGGCACTTGCTGCTGGGCTAGTTGGCTTTGGTTAATTAATTAATTAGGTTTTAGGCTCAAAAAAACAGACGAGACACCTAGGAAGGTAACAGGACTTCCTGTTACCTTCCTATGTGTGGCGTCTGTTTTTGCGCCTAAAACCTAATTAATTATGAACTTTACTTTTCGGAAAGATTACGAGCGGCGAAGATTGCTGTAGCTTGTCTTTCTGCGCTTTGGTGTTTCTAGAATTCGTAAGCAAACCGTTAAGCTTGCTCCCGGGCACCAGCAACGTTGAAGTGCTGCGCACAAATGTAGCCAGTTGAGTAAAATGGTTTTCGATACGCGCCTATATAGGGTGCTCAAACTAACAGGAAGAACCTGTAAATATGAAGCCGGGCTGTAGAAATAGAACCAAGTGTCGTCAGGCCTCCTTGCTAGAGGTTAATATTTGCGGGATTGTACCTACGCAAATAATCAGGTGAAAAACACCGTTGGTATTGCCGGACACAGTTCGGTGACAATCGGAAGGTTAAGTACTTAGAGAAACATTGCACATAGGCGTGGCAAACCTAGTAGCCGTGCTACACCAACCCATTTCCGAACCTCCCAGCATGATTCTAATACAAGGATACCAGGCCTGAAAGAGGGCGGAGCCGGCAGATCCACGTTTGTACAGTGGAACCTAAAAGAGAGCACCGCATGCTATGTACTCTTTTCTAGGTTAGCGTTTGTGCGCGAGCTTCAGGCGGGCCCCAACTTTTTTTTTTTGCTATAGATTGGAGGGTTGTATCAAGTAAGGTGTAAACTATGTGAGCAGTTCTGTCGTAATTGTTTTTCACTGCGCAGGTGCAGCGAGTCTAGCTTTCTGGGTTCCGAAACACTGTGTACTCTGCCGAAAGTACGAGAAGATATGATACGGCGCCCATCCCGTAATTATATGCAACACAAGAAAAGACCAAATGACGTTGTCCGTTTGGCTGTCCAAGCCTTCATGTTTTTGTGGGCACTAGCACCAAGCATGACCGTTAACAACAAAGATATGCGAGGACGTGCAGCGCTTATCCGAATCAACAGTGGATAAAGGAGCGGGTCTTCAGTCTGTTTCAGGGAACCGGAAGGGCTGGCGGACCGACTCAGCAGCTTAATGTTGCAAGACCATATATAGCGAGGAACGCTTCGGTGAACTAGGAGTTAAGATTGCTCAGTTGAGCGGGCCCATCCGTTTGTGCGTGTGTGTTTGGAGAAAGAAGGGTCAGGATAAGGTGCATGGTCAGGAAGGGTCAGGATAAGGTGCATGGTGTTAACACGCGGTATGACCGAAAGCATCGCCAATAGTGCGCGAGATGAACTGGTGCCTGTGACGTGCCTGCCACAGACTCCCCCAGTCGTATGAACCGGCGAGAGCTTGTTATTAAGCTTCAGCTTCGGATGGTCTAGCTGAAGCCAAGACAGATGCATGAATAGCTAGAAACGGCGGTTAATGTTACATTTCTTGACCAGCAAGAGCGAGCGGAGATATTTTGAATATCGCAGCTCGATCCAAAGGACTTCGTCGCGTTTCGCACGTGCGTTTGAAATTTGTGGTTGGTAGTCACATTTCCTTACGCGCTCATCACAATTGCAGCGGATAATGTTAGGCGTGCCGCTCAGTGCGGTAAAGGCCCAACGCTGCTTATACTTCACAGTGAGACGTGCGTTCTGCAGTGTAAAGACAATATCGGAAGGAACAGTGAAGTGAAAATATGCCTGCACAGGAAGACTGAGGACAGATCAGCCAGGGTGGGTGCCAGATAACGATACGCAAGCATACACAATTTGCTGCGTGTTGTCTTATGCCTTCAGATAGTTCGCTTGTGAGGAACGGCAGATAAAGTGTATGGAGAACACGAGAGCAAACTAGGATTTCTTGGTGACACTGCGTTTGCTAAGAATTTCAGAGCACGAATAGTAAAGTATGAGTGTGGGCTAAAAAAGGCAAATCTTAATGGCTGGCTAGGAAATTATTGTTAAAATGTAATGTGCAAGAATTTTGGTACGAGCCAACGGTTTACGACAAACGGCCAAGTATTGGAGCTTCTTATCGAATAAGTTTCGACACGGAAAGTAGTGACCGCCATTTTGAGCTATGAGAGGGTTATAGCTAGTCTAATAAAACTTTTATTAAGCACATTTGGCCGGTATTCCGAGGTGATCAATACCAGCAGACGAAAAGAAATATATTTGCAAAGTGTGAATGAATGTATGTTCAGGGAGAGGCAGCCGAAGAACCGAACAAATTAAGGAGCAAATTAAGGCAGCAAAAGCCCCGTCCCGGTGCAAAGTGCTGGCCATAGAAGGAGCGTGGTACGGTTTGAGGAGCAAAATATGGATCGGTCTTGGGGCGGGTTGGTTATGTCGGAGAATCGAGGGGGGTAATTCCGTTAGTTGCATCGGGTCTCTTGACGGAGCTCTGAAAAGGGACAGCCCTGCGTATTTCGAGTAGGGGATCAAACCAATACCAGTGATTCAGGTCGGTAGCTGATACAGGCGGCCGTTAACAGACTTCCGGTGTAGTCCTGGGAAGCTGTTCGTGGGCAATTTGGTAGGCCATAATGGCTTTGGCGATCGCGTCACGTTGGCACCTGGTGGTCGATGTCGTGGAAGGCGATAGCAGCGTATCCCAAGGCAGTGCAGAATGCCGACCAAACAGAATAAAGAAAACTAAGTAGCGTGCGAGGGCATGCCACTATGGATCGTAGGAACAGGTTACATAAAGCATGGCAAAGGTCCGACCACGGTTCTCGGGTGTCAGGACCTGTTCAGTTTCTTTGTAGGCTTGTTCGTTCGAGAATGGTAAGCTGTAGTCAGCTTATGCTGTGTGGAACAGGTTGGCCGCATGCCGTCAACTACCTTAGTCAAAAAGCAGTGACCCTGGTCTGTCAGCCATTGGTGTAGAGCGCTGTGGTGAAGGATGACATTCTGGAACAGGAAATCGGCGACATCACTGGCGCAACTTGTTGGTAATGAACTCGTGATAGCGTGCCAGGTCGCGAAGTCAGTTGCGATAGTGGTTTAAGGGTTCCAAGAGCGGGACGCAGGAAAAGATCCGCGGAGGTATCCAGCTCAACACGCTAAAAAGGTTCCAGATGGGGAAAGAGAGAGTGAGCACCGTGTCAAAGTTGTCTTGTATGATTCTTTGTTCTGTTTTGGACTCTGCACGGACACCTAGGAAGAGGAGCGGCATCAACATTATTTATGCGATGCTGAACAATAGAAGGTCGAAATGTTAAGTTCCATTTCTTCTGAACATTGAAGCAGTGGTCTTAAACGGAACATCGGCTTGCTTGGTAAACCATCTCACAGCTTTATACATGAGTTTGTGGCCTGTGACTCAATCATGACGCGGCGGAATATTGTCGCATCTCGACAGCAACGCCGGAAGCATGCACCATTTGGCCGCAGAGGCCGGTGTGTGCCAAATATGTAATTATTCGACGAGCGGACGCGGCTCTGTTGGTAAACAGTGCGCAGCGACGCTGGTGAGTTTGCTCCTTTGACGAAGGCGTATCGCTCTCCTCCGTGCTGAAGTGCAGCTTCCGTAGTCCGTTCCCATGCGGCGCTCCGGCGCGAATACCAGGTCGCGTGGTCAGTGTACAGTGCCCAACCGCAGTCAAAGATCGGACCTACACCGGGCCTTTAATTACAACTGCAAAGTCAGCATACGTGCCGGAAGAGCGGGGAGAATGTGTCGGGGACATCTCTGGTGGGTCGTTCGCGTACACTGCGCATGTGACCAAATCCAAGGTGACTGGGCAGTTCTGAAAGAACTTAATTTCCCAGCTGCGGATCTAGGGACAGGAGACTGTTTAAAAGTGCAGGGTGATACGTACAGTTCTTTTTTCTCTTCCCGTCATGCCTTGAAATCACTTTAGAATACCTTAATCCTCGGTTCTCTTCTTCGGCGACAACTGCCCAAAATCGGACTGTCTGCAGCCCCATGTCCGACTCGGCCCCCCGCTATACTCTGTCTTCGCTGTTCGAGAAAATTCAATAGAGCAGAGCCTAAGACATGTAATCAAAGTCAAAAGTGTGCTCAAAACAAGACTGAAGGCATCAGTGGACATCACAGAGGCGTCTTTAAATCAAGACAAAAGACATCGAATGCCATGAGCTTGCAGGGGTAAAAGGTCAGAAGCAATCACCTTTGCCCTTTTATCAGATGGTGGGACGTCAGTCAAGTGGCATTTAGACAAGGCCGGCGCGCTGCTTGTTACCGCTGATCCGCCGATATAATGCATTCAGCAGGAGGGCACAGCGTTGTGAGCGAGAAAATTTGCAGCCCCGGCTGAACATATGACGTTGACGACCGGAATGGAGGCTTTGTTTGCAGACACCGGTGACTGTGGTGCATCGGCAACGCTCCATATAAACGGCACATCGGGACCTTCAGGAATTGGTGGGACGTACTCGAAAGGGACATAAATAGCTGCTTCGGTGTCCAAGCGGGCAAAGTCGGCGGCAAAGAGTCGGTGCACAACGGGGTCAGGTGGGTTCTCTGGAAGAGGTAGGGTGAGTTCATGTCACAGTCGATAAGGGCGGATTGTTCGAAAAGGAAGCCAAGGCGGGGGATGAAGTTATGAGGGCAGTGCTCAAGAACAGTAAGGAGAAGTATGGCGTACGGCGGAGGACGAATTCAAGGAAAACGTTTCCGCCTTTCAAAGGAATTAAAGTAATTTGATTCATACTCACCAGGACCGTAGAAGGCAAACGCAGCTGGGGGCGGCAGAAAGTTAGGTAGGCGGATGAGATTAAGAAGTTTGCTGAGATATGGAAGCCGCAGCTGGCAATGGACAGGGTTAATTGAATAGACATTATAGAGGCCTTTCCCCACCCGTGGGCATAGTCAGGCTGATGATGATGTTGACCAGAACCTTTAATTTTGATTTTGCGCGTTCTTTCGAGTCAATTTCCTCGATTCGTACTAAGAAAAAATGCCGACATATATAGGCTGTAATGAAGCAGCAGTGACTACGTGAAATAAAAATTTCTGTCAACAGCTATAGATCACTGTTGGAGCTGGATAAGCTGAGCAGAATTCAAGTGAACGCTAGGAGCTCCTCCTCTTATTTAATGCTTGAGAGGAGAAGGCTATCAGAACTAGTGATCAACGTTCAACGTTGACCTAAGATTCTTTTGTCTTGCAAAAGTACAGCCAGAGTCTCGACGGCAAAAACGGCGCTAGCGAGAGCCAGAAAAGTTATGAGAATGCCAAAGAAAGAGGACAGATCTGCTAATTGAAGAGGCTGCAATTGAGTTATTTCTTTCTTATTATTTTCTGCTGAAATTGTCGTGTATTGAAGTTCTAGAGGCAGACGGAAAAGAGCAGCTTCCTTAAATTGACTGATAAACTGGGTTAATGCTTCCATATGAGGATAATTCTTCCGCACAGGTACGGTGAGAAAAAGCGTGCTTAGTCGATCTCGAGATTCGAGGAGTTCTCTCTTCTCCTCCTGTAAGAACCCCGAAGGTAAAGAGAACGTATAACAGATGCGGTCGTTTCGGCGAGCGCACTTCAGACATTCCGAAAATGATTTAGCCGTAAGGCTTCTTTTGCCGCCGTTCTCCTGAAAAGACAAGCTCAGTTTCCTCTTAATGTTGCTCTCATGAACAGTATGCTTCAATGTGGAATACTGCAACGCTCCTTGAACTACACAGGGTGCCACACGATTTTCGTCAAGGGCAACCTCTAGCTTTTGTATGGTATCTATTGCATTTGGGAAAGCGCGGACGGCCAGTGTAGATGTTAGTTCACTCCGAAAGTAGTTGGAAAATGAAAAGATACCAACCAGCCAGACGCCACAAACAATGCCAGAAACGGAAGCTCGTCTTAGGCGAGGAATTGGCGACGATGAGGCAAAGAAAGAGGCTAGGAGAAACATGAACACATCAGAGGTAGTATCCGGTGGGCTAGGTGTTCTGTTTTCGTGCTCAGCGAGGAGTAAAAATACGAAGCAGAAAAAGAGAGCAGCAGCAACCAGAAGGAATCCCGCCTTGGCTCTGTTTAGGACGTCAAACATGGACAGCGGTATAGCGCGGTTGCGGTTTGAGTAGAAGGTTTCATGCGAATACGTGATCACACCGGGAATGGCAAAATATTTTATTGAGTTTTCATTGATCACGCCCAGGTTTCCATGGACATCAATGTGTCCGTAAACCATTCCTCTAGCTAGAACTTTTGTTTCGTTGTAGAAAGTCTGAACTACAGTCACGTTGTACAGTGATATGGCACTCCAAATGATGTCCATTTGCCAAGCATTGCAGTTTGGTTTCTCTTTCCTTAATTGTGGAATGTCAAAACACGCGTTGTGGATGACTGTGTTGCGTAGCGGTGACTGCCTTTTCAGGGCAGACCCACTTTTCCTGTGTTCCTGACTGCAACCTCTGGAATACAAGGAGGGAGAACTCGACGAAAATGCTCCTTGCGTCTCATTTTGTACTGTTTTGGTTTTCGCTAATTCGCAAGTGAAATTCCTGACGGCGGATTTTGACACGTAGTTGCTCAGCAAAGCCCTTCCTTCTTCATTGTCTTCTAATAATATCCAGTCGACTAAGTGCACAGAGATCCAGAAGCGGAAGATTTTGTTCAGGCAACGCGATGAATTTTCTCCGAGACTCGGTATCAGCACGTTTGTTTTGGTGCTAATCTCAGTTCTTTCCCTCATTAGCATCAAGAGTCCCAGTGAGCCTGCATACGGCAAAGTCCACAAAGTGACCGGCCGTGGTATTTTTCGCAGCCAGAAGAGGTCCGAAGAATCCCACTGCTCCTTGCACGTTATCAATGCCACTTCATCTCGCCGCGTTATGTGGGAAAGAAGAATGTTGATTGCATAAGGATTTCTTCCGTCAAGGTGTTGGGTACACAGCGTCGGCGTACACAGAATGCATAGCGTTGCAAACTTGAATTTCGCATACAGAAGCATTCTGTATACCGCTTTTATGGCTTGAGAGCAACAATTGTTTTGCGTTCAGGAAAGAGCTTGGAAAGCCTATGTAGCAGTTGAATAACCGAAAACACAGACGAAAGATGTTTTTTTGTTAAGTGAAGAGCTCTGCACTGTGGCTGGAAGCTCTTGAGGTAAGTTACACGGGGGGAAAATGGCGCGCATTGAGAGAATTGGACACCAGAGAAAAACTAGGTGCGGCCTTAAGAATGGAACAGTCTTCCAAGTCCCTGTTGCTTAGCTTCTACTAACGAATGAGTTTCAGTATCTTCTGGGGAGGACAATTGGTGAAAAAAGGATAGGGGAAGAGGGAAAGTTCAACTGTTTTCTTGTTCTGGCAGTACTGTATAAGCATTTGAACAGAGAAGACAATGTTTTCTAGCCTATGACCTTCATCGTATCAGAACACGCAAAAATGACAAAAGATTTACAACGCTGGCAGTCGCGAAATTGTATTGCAGGTGGTTGCTCCGGGAGAGGATGAAGAAAGTTGTTGAATTCACCATCCATTCATCCATTCATTGGTACCTCTGAATGAAAGAACTGTTTCGGCCGCTGGCTGCCATGGCAGGGTTCACAGAGGTACAGTGGACCGCACCTGTAGTAATATTTCAGTCGATAAACATTCAGCATATTCTAAACAAACACCTAGAATTATAAGAAAAACAAAGTTTTTAGGATGTAGTACTTTTGCATAGTAGCATGTTTTTCTTATGGGATAGCATAAGACCTCCACGTCCCTACAATCGCTGTCGGCGTCACAATTTTCCACCTTCAAGTGGTGGCTTGGCAGGTGAAAATGCACCTGCCAATTTAGTACATGCAGGAGCCAGCTGTGACCTCTCATCTGCCCTTGTTGGCAGGTGGAAGTGTGGAGAGAGAGAACTGCCAGACAGCTCGCAGTGAGCTTCTTATTCTGTCGCATTGTCGACGCCAACGGCAATTCAGCGTTTTTTGAAGTTTTGTGCAAACTTGGCACCTGTGTGTGCAACGCCGTGGTGTGATTCACAATTTGAAGTCACAAACTTTTCCCACGGAACGGTTCTGAAAACAAGCAGATTGCTAGCTTACAGGATATGTGCGCTTGGTGTAGCCAAGTCAATCTATGATAAAAATTTATAGTCTTCTGGTTATATAATAACAGAAACCATCATTCGATGTTTATTGATCAATGAAAGATATTTTCAGATCGAAAGTGCTCCACGAAGAGTAGGACTGCTTTGCGTGAAGCAAAATCCCACCGGCGGCTTCAAGACTTCCGGTTATGGGCGCATTTTTAAAATCGCCGCCCAGGGGACAAAAGCACTCTGGCATAAACTGGAGCGTTTGCGAATAGCTGCATGTGCCATTTAGCTTTTGTACCAAGAGCGAAACATAGTTTCTTGCTTTCTGTGGATAATGTATGGTACGTGGTGGTTTTGTGAGGAAAGGAAAAAGGCGCAGTAACTGGTTCACTTATCAGTGCGCACTTGAGCCACGCCGCAAGGTAGCAGAAAGAGAGGAAGGTTCGAATAAAAGAGGCAAGAGAGAATGGGGTGCCTTAGTGGAAGTCTTCGGATTAATTTGGACAATGTATGCCACTGAAGGAGAGTACAAAGTCCAGAGAAAGAGAAAGAAACGTTTTTGTGGACCTTAAGAAGAGCAGCATTATTTTTTTTTCTGTTGCCGTGGCTACTTAATGTTAGCGGCGTCATATAAGTGCCGATGCAAGTACATTTTAGTGTTTGGAATGTTGTGTAATGTTGTTTTAACCTTTTTGCTTGAACTCTCCTCAGTCCTACGACTGCTTGCTTACAGAGAAAACGCGGTCTCTTTGTCTACCGGGCTGAAGGTAGAATTGTCGAGAAGCGCTTATTTATTATGAGCAGCTATAGTTACATGCAGCCTCAGCCATCGATTTTTTTTAACGCGAACTTGTGCACAGTTTTTGCCCCAACTAAGAGTTGCTATGTGGCGGGAACTGAACAGGGCGTAAGGAAGTGAGGCAGAAAAGAGGCTGTTTTTCTTTTTAAAAGGACTTAGCAGAGGTCTCCGTAATTCCAAAGAAATTAGCACTGAAAACTAAAAAAATAAATGCTTAGGCTGCATGTGATTAAGTATAGCAGCTAACTTTAAAGAGACGCTTCCTCCGCAATTGCTTGTAGAGTAGGAAGGCAAGGGCTCATAGGCTTCTGGACAGGCGAGACAAAAAAGTTCGTACGGTTTCTAAGAGACAAACTCACATGCACTCAATGTCGTAAGCAGGTAAATACTTGTCGCGAACATGAAGTACAGAAAGGTGAATGAAATAATTTTAGTTTTTTTTTTTGAGTTCGCGCAACCGTTTCTCGCTCTTTCGCTGCGTTCTTAATTGTCAGCGGCTCACATGCACTATTCACATTAAGAATGAAATCCTGTTTAGAGCGGGGCACAAAGTCTTGACGGAAGTGTAGCAAGTCGTGAACGCTTTATTGCATGCCAGAATGTTTTCGCCCTCTGGGCGGAGTTTTTAAAAATGCGTCCATAATATGCAAGCATGACGCTCTTGCGATATTTTTCTTCTGGCAATGGAGTCCTTGCCTCCCTGAAAAAATTTTCTTTGTAATGCTCTGTCGTCACTCACTTAACAGCAAATTGTCCTTACTTTTTACGCAACCAGGACAGCACACATATTTGGCATAAGCCGCCTGTGTTACACAATCTACAGCTTTATGTGTAGAAGCTTCCTGGCCAATCATTCTCGCATAATGAAAAGACAAACTACTTACTGACAAATTTTATGCGCCTAGTGGCCAGCCACCAATACCGGGTCTCACTCCTCTCAATTCTGCCAACCTGTGCCATGAGATTGCTTTTCTATAGGGGTGTGCGAATATTCGAAATTTTCGAATATAATTCGAAAAGTATATTTTTAGTATTCGTATTCGATTCGAAATCTAAGTATTCGTGTTGTTTCGAGTATTCGATCCGACGCGAATATTCGTACCCAGCCGAATATTCTATTGCGAGCACCGGCGCTCATTTCGGTCCGCAAGTCTTATCAAAAGAGACATAACAATATAGCGGCGCCCAGAGCAATGCGTAAGTTGGGCCATATGCAGTAGCTGGCTACGCTGGTGAGCTTCTTTGTGGCTATGCGTGGGAAGCTGGTATAGTCAGAGCTGTGCACGAAATACCTCGCAATACGTGCCATTTCAGTGCCAAGTGGGAGGGCATTTTCTCTGGCTGGAGAAGTCGCTTCAGCTAGAAGGGAACTAACTACTTCTGCCTGACCGTGTGGAGCAGCCGCTTTTCCTTCACGACAAACTTTTATGTTCATCCCAGCAACGCGCTTTTGTACTTATGGCAAGCTATAGCCTTAATCAATGCTGCGTACTAGCTATCTTCTCTGATATTTCAACTCTTCTATGAATAATGTTCGAGACTTTGATACTTTTTGTGCAGCCACACACATCTTTTGTGTTCATTTCATCACTGATAGTTGAACTGTGATGTTCTTGTGTGCTCAAATAATGTTTTGTAGTGGTTAAATGCATCTGACCTTGATTATTCGATATTCGATTCGATATTCAGAACCAAGTATTCGTATTCGATTCGTATTCGAAAAAATTGATATTCGCACAACCCTACTTTTCTTGCATAACCCACGAACAGTAGTACGCGGAGTCCCAATAATGCGAGTCTATTGTGCATGTGTCACAATTACCCATTATGAAAACATGATAGATATGAAAGGCATTGACAAACTTGTAAAACTTTCTTTTCCATCTTCAATTAACTCAAAGATTCGTGAAGAGGGTCGCGAACGCCAGAGCGGGGATAAACCTCGTACATGGTCTTTCGGCCAATACTTTATGAACTGAAAAAATTGGCTTTTTGAGAAAGAAGAGAGCTTTTTTCAGCATTGCATTGTCAGCGGTGTAGGACATCAGAATACAGCTAAGACGTGCTAACTAGCAGGCCGGTTTGCTAATATTGAATATTTCACTTTTTAACCGTTACCATTAGGCTCCTTAACTATTTAGGGGCGTGTAACGCACCCTAAGTAATATCCGTTTTTATAATTTGAAAAAAAAAACGCGGTTACTCTCGGCGCTGTGGCCCAACAAGTTTTGGCTATTCCGACAAGTTAAATGCAGAAGAGAGGATGTTTTGCTACAAGCTTCTTGAAAGTGCATGTCTTTTGGCATGATGTAGCCAAATTGTGTTGGGTCACAGCGCCCATGGTAACTACGTTTTCGAAATTCTGAAAACTGAGATGCATATTAATTACAATGGGCTACACGACCACCATGTGTCATTTAAAAAAAAAGTTCTCTTACCTAGCGACGTGCTCGTGCCCGTTTTGCTAAGTTTTGAATGCTAAAATTTTGAGCTTTGTAAACGAAAATCTCTCGTAGATAGCGGCGCAGTTTTTTTGGTCTTGACTCGCCCTGTAGTTAGCAAGGAAACTTGCTCTGGGCGTAATGATTATCAGTTTGTAAAAAAATGCCGAAGACAGCACCACTTGAAAAAGTTCATATATCGGGCCTCAATTCTTCGCACCGGAAACACCTAAAAAGCTCAAAATTTTCAAATCCGATGAGCGTTTCTCTTTCTAATGTTCGTGCTAGTTCTTGTTTACTTTGTATTAGGGCATACTACTGAAAAACGCTACTGATTGCAAGTATATCCCCATACCTGCCTCGATTTGAAAATCATGAATAAAAACATCTCGATTTTTATTATTATTCTGAAATACAGCTCCACAAATTCGTCTAGCGTGTAGCTTAAAAAAGAAATTGTCAGATTTTTGAGATAGATTCGCAAGAGTAACAGTGTGAGCACATTTACGGTTACCATTAGGGGATAGGGCATGAGGATTTTCTTGTAAATATCAAGTGATCAGTGAATATCGAAAATTAACAAGTCATTAAACGCACTTCAAAACAGCCCGATATAGTTTTCCAGTAAATGCATGCATTGAATGAATTTCTTACCTTTTCGCATGTAATAAATCGACGCGAGGAATAAACGCCTCGTGACGAAAAGAACAGGACAAAAGGCACCTTACAATGCAGCTGCTTTCCAACGCCGTCTTTCTGTTGCACTGTTACAGACAACAAGCCCTTATATGCGTGAGTGGAACGAGAAGTAAAGATCATGGAAGACAGTTGGGCTAGTTGGTGTGTATTCGTTAGTGACTGCGACATTGCAAGGAAAGAAAAACGACGAGGATAAGCGAAAGCTTTCAACTGATACTGCACTTCTGGGAGAATGAATTTACACCTCCGCTAGGCTAGAAAACAACGATCTTTGACACTTGCACCAAAACACGCAAAGACAGAGCAGGAGGCTCAGTTCGACATTTGACACTCACTGGTGCTATCTCGGGTGCCGCGCTGTTTTCACTGTGGGCGCCCGGTTCGATCAATAAGGAAGTGATGATGTTGATCTGTTTATGCCGTGATGTTTGATGTCCTGACCTCAGCGATAGCCGTTCTCGCATGGCGTACTTGTCCTGCTCGGCGTCGTAGCGTGAGCGCCATGCGGGATGTGTGCCACTTGCCGTTCTCTACCGGCCTTTGCAGTTATTTTACTTCCTCTTATCACCCTCCACCCTTTTTTTTTGCTAATTTATAAAAAACTTAAATTGTAGGGTTATGAGCGCCGAAGAGACACACAGGTGTTTGCGAAGCCGTTCTGAAGCACTCCGGATCAGGTTAAATGAAGTTAACGTGAGCCAAGATCTCACAGCTCAAGGGCGTTGCCAGAGAAATGCGGCCACTGCGGGCAGGGTTCGATTCCGCTGCGTTGCAGTCGGTCGCCGAAGGATGAAGCCACTGAGCCACGATGGCGGCATCGCTAACTTTAGCAGCCATAATTCAGAGTTCGATGGTAACCCGTATGGGGAGGGAAATTAATACTATAGTACGAAAAGGAGCCCTCCCCAAGAACACGGAATTAAAGCACGGCTACATAGCAGGTGTTTGAGGAAAGACTTTAAGTAGTTCTCAAAAATAGGCTTTTCGGGGTACAAATATGCCTTTGCGACATAGTATTGCCAGTGTTGCCGGACACCAGAAAACCGGTCAACCGTTTTAAGTAGTAAGCTGGTCAACTAATTTTTAATAATTAATTTTTATAATATTGCAGTGCGAGCTTAGTTGCAATTAGGCATTTGCAGCCGGTCGGTAGTGATAACCATGTCAGTTTTTAGAATTTCCAATACTCGGTTGCCTTGGCCGCTGTGGCTCGGCAAAATTTGGCTTTTTCGACAAGTTAGCTTTTCGAAAGCGCATGCATTTCGGCCCGATGTAGCCAAGTTTTGTCGATCCACAGCGCAGAGGATAATCGCGTTTCTAAGATTAAAAACATTTGAGTGTAATGTGGAAACTTCCACATTTAGTTTGGACGGCCACAGTCCTTGTACCAGTGGTTCTTCTTAGCAGGCAGGCGTTCGCAAGCGCAACCGAGCTTCGTCAGCTTCGTCTTCTGTCTTCTTCCTCTCCTTCGGCAGCGCTAGGCGCTCAGGCAGCAAACGCCAACTCTCTTTCTTACAATACCTCCGGGGTGAAAAGGCGCAATCCTGGCGACCTAAGGGCACGAGACGACAGCTGGGTCGTAGTAGGGCTTCAGGCGCTCTAAGTGCACAATTTCACGGCCGTGGCGGCGATGGTCAGACGAAGGCGTGATGAGCTCCACAAGATAATTAAGTGGCGATGTCTGCTGAACAACGCGATAGGGGCCCTCGTATTTGCTCAGCAGTTTTGTAGACTGTCCGGGGCTGGAGGAGGGCACCCAAAGTCAAACCAAGGACTCCGGAAGATAAGGCGGCGGCAGACTGGGAGAAGCGACGCGGGAGCTGTTCTGACGGTGCTGGTCGTGTGAAGTAAAGGAACGTGTGAGTTGACGGCATTCTTCGGCATGCGCAGCGGCCTGAGAGACGGTTGTAAATTCGGACGAATCGGGGCGGTAAAGAAGTACGGTGTCCATGATGTAGGAAGGCTCGCGTCCATACAGAAGAAAATACGGGGAAAAACCAGGAGTGGCTTGCGTTGCAGAGTTGTAGGCGTATGTAACGAAAGGCAGAACGCGGTCCCAGTCTGAGTGATCGGCAAAAATGTACTTGGCCATCATGTCGCCGAGGGTCCGGTTGGGGCGCTCGGTCATGCCGATCGCCTGCGGATGGTACGAAGACGTCGTGCGGTGAACGATATGACATTCCCGAAGGAGGGCTTCCACGACGCAGGACAAGAAGACGCGACCCCGGTCGCTGAGCAATTCCTGAAGCGCACCGTGACGAAGAATGAGGTTCTGAAGTATGAAACCGGCTACGTCAGAGGCCGTCGCTGCTGGCAACGAGGCAGTTGCGGCATAGCGCTTGAGATGATCAATGGCGACGATGATCCAGCGGTGCCCTTCGGCAGTGATGGGAAGAGGGCCATAAAGGTCAATTCCAACACGGTCGAATGGCCGGGCGGGACACGGTAAAGGTTGCAGAGTAGGTGAGTGCGGTGGTGGGTTCTTGCGACGCTGACGTTAAAGGCAAGAGCGTACGTACTGGCGGACGAAACGGTACATGTCCCGCCAATAATACCGGAGGCGTAGCAGGCTAAAAGTTTTTAGCAGAGCGGCATGACCGCATTGCGGGTCTTCATGATAACTGGCAAAAAATGGCGGAGCGGAGATGCCTTGGAATCACGAGCAGCCATTTGCGACCATCGGAGAGGTAGTTCCGACGATACAGCAGCTGGTCACGCACGACAAAGTGATGGGCTTGACGACGGAGCGCTCTACAAGGGAGGTGCGCTGAGAGGTTGGCTAGGAAATCCAGAAGAGAAGTAATCCAAGGATCCTTGCGCTGCTCAGAAGCCATATCAATAGTGTCAAGAGAAGGTGTGAGGCCGGAAACAGATGGTGTGTCAGGCTCAGAGGTCACAGGCGAGCGCGAGAGAGCGTCGGGCACCGAAGTCACAGAAGTCACAGAAGTCGGAGGTTTCACGTTTCAACTTCTTAACACCGAGACAGCGGTCTTAAAATGGACATTGGCTTGCCTGGCAAGATTCTCCAAGGCCGTTTTCATGGCCGTTGACATGAGTTGGCGGCGCATAACTCAAGCAGAGGGTGGCGATATAGTGTGGAAAGCCGATGGCAACGGCGGCAGCATCCACAGTTTGCTGACTTGAACTGGTGAAAAAATAGCACCAGATCATATAAACCGAAACAAAGAACGAAGACGAGACACGAATTCAAGTATGCACCAACTAGCCCAAAAAGACGTGTTAATGCAATTTGGGATCGGAGATCGAGGTGTGCCAGCTGTGTAATTATTCGACGAGCGGGCGCGGCTGCGTTGGTAAACGGTGCACTGTGACGCCTGTGCGTTCGAGCCTCTGAAAAGGGCCTCTCGTCTTCTCCTGTGCTTAAATGGAGCTTCCATACTACGCTCGCATACAGCGCTGTGTTGTGAACAGAAGGCCATGTGGGCAGCGCACAGTGGCCAACCTTCCTCTACGACCGATTAACACAGCCTATTAACACAGCTGCAAGGTCAGCAGCTGGAAGAGCGGCGAGAATACGTCGGGAATGTCTCTAGCTGGCAGTTCGAGAACAATGTCCATGTGATCAAATCCCAAGTGATTGGCCATTATTGACACAACTAAAAGTTCTCAGCTACGGATCTGGGAACTTGCGGCCCTTTGAAAAGTGCTGAGGTGCTAAGTTTCAGTGCTTTTCTCTTTTGTCGTCATGTTTATATATAACGCAAGATTCCTGTAATCCTCAGTTCCTGCTTAGGTGAGAACCACCCAAGGTCGGAATGTCTGAACCCACATATGACTTGGCCCCTCGCTACCCTAGGGTTCGCTACTGGAGCAAACTCAACGCAGTACAACCTAACGGAGGGCAACACAGTCAAAGATGTATCAATAAGAAGAGAAGACACCAAAACGGTGAGCTTCACTGGTAAGAAGTCAGAAGCCATCACTTTTGCCGATTTATAAGGTGGTGGGGTATCAGACAAGCGCCGGTTAGAAGAGATCGGTGCCCTACTTGTTACCACCGATCCGCCTATATGATGCATTCGGCAGCAGGGCACAGTGCGGCGAGCGAGCAACTTTGCAGGCGTTGCTGGGCGTATGACGTTGAGGACTCGAATGGAGGCTTGGTTTTCAGACAGCGACGACTGTGTGCGCAAGGGCAGCACTCCGCGTAAGGGGCTTATCAAGGGCAGGATTAAGGATGTATGACCATCGGCAATTGGTGGGACAGAAGTGAAAGTGGCGGCATCAGGGCGGCTTCAGGGTACAAACTGACAAAGTTGACGGTACAGATTCGGTGCACAATGGGATCCGGTGGCTCACGTGTCAAAGGTAGGGCGAGCCTGTGTCACATTCGATGAGGGCTGAATGTTGAAAGAGAAAGCCAAGGCCGAGGATGAGGTTATGATCGCAGTGCTCAAGGACAGTAAAGGGTAGTGTGGCGGCCGGAGAAGGACGAATTCGAAAAAAACGTTACCCGGTTTCAAATGAATCAAATAAATTTTTTGGCGTATAGTAATAGGGACCTTTCACTGTTACTTTGAGTGCTCTTTCTCCAGGTCTTTCTCGAATCCCACTAAGTAAAAATTTTTGAAATATACAGGTTGTAAAGATAGAGCCGTGACTACATGCAAAAAACTTTTCAACAACAACTAGAAATCGCTATCGCACCGTTATAACCTTAGCAAAATTCAAGTAAACGCCACCAGCTGAACCCTTGTTGAATGTTTGAGGGGAGAAGGCTATCAGAAATACTGCTTAGCATTTGGTTACCAATTAAGCTTCGTCTTACTTTGATATGCATAGTTAGAACCTCGATGGCAAAGACAGCAGTGGCGACGGCCAAAAACGCCAGGAATATGCGAAATAAAGACGCTAGGTCTGCGAATTGAAAAGGCTGCATTTTAGTAGTTTTTCGCTCAGGATTTTCTGCAGACATTTCCGCTAACTGGTGTTATGTAGGTAAACGCAAAAAAGGGGCTTCTTTAACTGTACTGATAAATTCGTGAAATTCTTCAAATGACGATAATTTTTCTGAATTCCGACACTTAAAAAAATGGTGTTAGGGTGATCTCGAGATTCAACGAGGTCTCTTTTCTCATGCAGATCAACCCACCGTGGTAAAGAGAAAACGTAGCAGATACGGTCATTTCGTTGAGCGCAGATTGGACACGCAGCATATGAATCAGTCGTAAGGCGTGAGTTGCCGAACTTCTCCTGAATAGACAAGCTCAGTTTCCTGCTAACAATGTTGTCACAAGCATTGATTTTCAAATGCATATGCTGTAGCGTTCCTTGAACGACACAATGTGCAACGCGATTTTCATCAAGGGCAACCTCCAGCTTTCCTAAGGTGTCTATGGCGGCCGAGAAAGCGCGGACGGCCAGTTTAGATGCCAGCTCACTCCAAACGTACTTGTAGAATGGAAGTATTCGAAGCAGCCAGAAGCTACAAGCAATACCAGAAACCAAAGCTCGTCATGGGTGAGGAATAGACGATATGCGAAATTACTTGGCGGTCTGGCAACACCGCGCCCACAACTTCCGGTTTCCATCTTCGCTCCGTCGAGCTCGTCGGGCTGGTGCATCGTTTGCTATGCGTACTTTCTTCTTGCGAGTGGCATTTTAACAAGCAAGCTTCAGCTGCTGCGCTGTTTTCACAGCTGATCTTTGACCAAATGTTGGTGCTTTCAATAAGCGCCAGCTTACTCCTACCGCGTCCTCAGCTTCACTTGAAGTCTGGCGCTGATGATCGCAATAATCGGCACTCGAAAGTGGCTTAGAAAGTCGAACCGTGACCGTGTGCTGTTGTCGTTTTAATGCTCGCATTAAAGCACCAGTTCAAGCATCACGCATTATCATGGCTATTTTATTGCCAGGTGGACGCGAATTCATCTGGTAGGGTAGCGAGCGGTTATTTTGCGGCGAGTGCGCACGTGTGTTGACAAACTTCTGTGACAGTGCGAACTTTCGTTCGCGCCGACGCCGGGAGCTTCGTGCATTGCAGTACAATCACACAAGACCCTCGACCAGCTGCGTAATTCGATTCCTTTACTGTAATGTGCAATGCGCATCCGTGGTTGTCAACGTCACCGTTTCAGAGCCCGGCGTCGGTTGATTTTCGCCCCAATTTGTTGAAACCGCGTCCTGCTTAAGACTTAGCCAGTCGACATTAAAAGAGAGGAAAGTAGGCATGCACATATAATTCGAAATATTGTAAGCAAAGGCGCAGCTTTTTTTTTTAGATAAGCACTGGGGCACCGCGGCGGCTTGATTAGAGAAAGATGCTACAGCTGTAGGTGCATGCACGGACTCGATACACTGGACATGCTGTGTGTGCAGGGGAGAAATTAGCATGTTCGGTTGCTTCCGAAACTTAATTAGCTTACTCCCAAACTTGGACAAATGGCTTTGTTGCGAAGCAAGCTGTTGGAGCTTGCCATAACGATAATAAAATCTGATGTCCTGAAGCGTTTTCAGAACACTGTTGCACGTACTTTCTAGCTTAGAAATGCGTCCCTCCTTCATAATAAAGTAGCTATATTATTCGCTTCTTTTTTTTTATTTTCGTCGTCGCAGATATCGAAGGTATAGGAATCCTCAAGAAATAAAGCATTCGCACCTCAGTCTTTATACGTAGGGTGTATTGCTTCACAAAGACTCCTTAACGCGCATAACATATGCGTATGGTCCAGAGAGTTTGCTCGCCCTTCTAAAACTAATTGAACACGGGAAAAACTTAACTGAACACGTAGCAAACTAAGCAGTAATCGGCATATGGTTGTTCGAGTGAACTTATTTCGCCACGGCACGAGCGATTGGCCCGCTCAAAAAAATTACCTTCTCTATTACGTTGTTCAAGTATGCGCCTATATATATTCACGCCCGACCGGACACTTGATAAATGCACGAAATCGGCTTCTAATTTTGATCAGAGACAACAAAGGCTGTGGTCCTTGTCTTAATTTAAACGCAAATCACCTCGAGAGATTTGTCAAAAATCAGCGCAGAAAGCGAAAGCAGCGCACTCATCCGCGTGCTGACACATGATACCTCGCATGGCGTTTTGTGTTACTAAAACGTTGGGACGGAGCAAAAAAATAGAAAAGCGAAAAGCTGGAACGCACCTAGTTCTGGCACGCATCGTAGTGTCTTTTCACAGCGGAGAGGGTAGCGCAACACTGCATCGGCATTTTACTTTTCAATCGAAGCGCAGCCGGTTCAACCCAACGCTGGGCAGCGGTTTGGTTTTCTGTACCGTACCAACATGAAGGGCTTAGTTCTCGGAGCGCCGAGAGATGGCGCTGCGCATTTCGCATATCGTCTATTGGCCATAATGAGGCAAAGAAAGAGGCTAGGAGAAACATGAATACATGAGAGGCAGTATCCGGTGACCTAGGTTTTCAGTTTTCATGCTCAGCGAGGACTAAAAAAACGTAGCAGAACGAGAGAGCAGCAGCAACCAGAAGGAATCCCGCCTTGGCTCTGTTCAGGACGTCCAACATAGACACTGGTACAGCGTGGCTGCTTTTGGAGTAGAAGGTTTCGTAATGATCGGCGATGAGACCGGTAATGGCGACATATTTTATTGAGTTTGCATTGGACACGCCATGGTTGCATTTGATATCAATCTGCCCATAAATAATTCCGAGAAGTATATCTTTTTTTTTCGCTGTAGAAAGTCTGAACTACTGTTCCGTTGTACACTGATATGGCGCTGCAAATAATGTCCATTTGCCAAGATTTGCAGCCAGGTTTCTCTCTTCAATTTCGTATTGTCAACGCACGCGCAGTGGACGATAGTGTTGCGCAGGGGGGGATGGGTCTGTTGCCCGGATGCCTTTTGCTGGTGTGTCGAACTTCATCCTCTGGAATACAAGAACGGAGAGCTCGGAGGAAAAGTTTTGTTTGTCGCGTCTTTATGGTTTTCGCTATTTCCCAAGTGAAATTCCTGACGGCGGAGTTCGACGCGTAGTAGCTCATTAAACTTCTTTCTTGTGCACTGTCCTCTAATAATATCCAATCTGTTAAATACTAAAAAAGCTGAGGGCGAAGGATTTTATAGAGGCAACGCGATGAGTTTCCTCCTAGGCTCGGTATCAGCATGTTTGTTTCAATTAAAGTTCAATTACTTTCTTGTTCCCGTGGTAGAATACAAGTTTTTTAACGCAGGACACAAAATCTTTTTGCATAATCTGGATGTGTTACACAATGTGCAGACCTACTGCAAGTAAGCAATTTGCTTATTTGCTGAAGATCTGTGCGTCGAAGTTAGCTGGGGGAAATACAATCTCAAGGAATGATAGAAAAAACTACTTGGCGGTAACTTAGCTGCGCTTAGTGGCCAACTATTCTAGAAAGGTCCCACCAGTCTCGTCTCTGCCCGGCCGCCGCGGTGGCTCAGTGGCTATGGTGCTCGGCTGCTGACCCGAAAGACGCGGGTTCGATCCCGGCCGCGGCGGTTGGAATTTCTTTGGAGGAGAAATTCTAGAGGCCCGTGTACTGTGCGATGTCAGCGCACGTTAAAGAACCCCAGGTGGTCGAAATTTCCGGAGCCCTTCACTACGGCGTCTCTCATAGCCTCAGTCGCTTTGGGACGTTAAACCCCATAAACCAAACCAAACCAAACCGTCTCTGCCCATCTGGGCCATGCAATCACTTACCACTAGCAACCTACGCGCAACAATAGGCGGAGTCACAATAATGCGAGATTTTTGTCTGAGACATGTGTGCTGCTGCAGATAACCTACGCGTGGATGGCGTGGAAGAGCACTGTTTTTGAACTGACACAGGCAGTTGAGCGTCAACACATATTTATTGCCACTTTGCTGAAAAAATACGATCTTTGAGGAGTGTGCTGTAAACACCGAACGATCAATTCCCATTTGAGGCAAATGAGATAGCGGGGTGACAAGGTCATAACCTGTGTTGACGGGCGTGCTGTACAGCCGGCTCCTCAACTGGTGTGAAAACGCACCTGTTTTCGTTCCTTCGGTTGCAAAAGTAGAAATAAAACTTTCGCTTCTTGCCACAAGGTTTCTTCCTAGCCGGCTATCTGCATTGTTTGAGGCTGGAAGCGAATGCTCGTTCCTTGCGTGCTATTGTCCAAGGGGTAAAAAAAAAGTTGTTTTCAGCCCAGTGCCGCCGTGCATATTGCCAGGAAGATTTCTTTTGCTTATTTTGTGTTTTCTCGAAACATCGTGACCCGGATATCGACTTTTGCTTCGTTCTAAATCGCTGCCTGAGTTTTAAAAGCCTTATCTCGAAAGCTCAAAGATTTTTCTTTTTAGAACACTCTCACTCCGTTCCGGGGATTTTAAAGGGTGGGAAAGAAAACAAGCGAAGAAGAAAGGTGCGGTGTCGGCTTGGGCGGCAGAAGGAAGTGGGCCGAGGCTGAATGGTGGCGTGAAAAAAGGTGCTGTTAATCTGTGCGCAGGGTACGAACGCACGGTTTGATTTATTGGTGTTTAACGTCGCAAAGCGCCATAGGTTTTGAGGGACGCCGTAGTGAAGGGCTCCGGAAATTTCGACCACCTGAGCTTCTTTAACGTGCAATGACATCGCACAGTAAAACGTGCCTCTAAAAATACGCCTGCATCGAAATTCGGCCAGCTACGGCCGGCATCGAACCCGCGTCTTTTGGATCAGCAGCCTACGCCGTAATCACTGAGACACCGCAGTGGGTCGTACATACGTGCGTACGTACAGTCTTTGTCAAAAGTAACCAGGCTGCATTGTTTCTTAATGTTCAGCTTCGAATGACGTAGCTAGAAGCAAAGCGAAGCTTGGAAAGAATTGCTTCTCAGAGAAGGAAAGGCGAAGGAAAATATTTAAAAATTCAGTGTACACTCAAGCTCCGCCTTATGCGTACGACGCGCTGGCGTAATATGGGTCCCTCCAGTGGCCTGGGTTCCTGTTTGCTGCACTTCGCAGACAGGGACACTATTGTTTATTTGTTATTTTATTTTGTTTTCATTAGTTAATTCTTTAACGACCTACAACGAACGTTCACAAGTGGTACATTGGAATGACATCCTCCTACATCCCTTTTTTTGTTCTTAACAAAAACTGTGCTGTGCATTTTATTACATTGTGTTGAATGGGCGACAGTCTCTGGAAGCCAAAAAACCGACTTTTGTGGCTAGTTGGGGCTGGGGCTTCTAGTCTCTTGAAGAGCTCTATAATGGACCGGCACTCAGAATCATAGCGGTGATCGAATTCTTTGTTCAGTGAGCAGTGCATGTTGGTGCAGGGAGTATAGGCTGCCCTAAAACAACCGCCTAACTGGCTCACCTATCTAGATGCATGCGTGTCGCTCATTTGGAAGTTGGGGACGTGCGAAGGTTTGACGAACTAGTATTATGCAGCCCGGTGTTTTGTGGCAGGAAGATATTGAGATTTTTCTTTCCGACAGTTCTGCATGCAATGAAGAAAAAAAAGTTGCTCAGTGGCCCAGGGGTAGAGCTCACGGAACTCGACCTAAGGGGCAGTGGTTCAATCTCTAACTTGTTTATTTTTTTTTTCAACGCAATTTCTTTTCTTTTTTTCAGAGACACTATGTAATAGGGATGGAATGACGTCACAATAATAAGGAGGTTAATTGGAAAACGTGCATTGACGTCACTACTGTTGTAGTGTGTGATCATTCTGGGGTGTTTGAACTACCCGCGCTAGTTCACGTGTGTATGGCATTACGACTCTGTGGACTGACCCGATTGTGCTTCGCACGCCAACCGCGCCAGGTTGTCCGCAGAAGGGACACTTGACGCTCTCGTGTTAGGACGGTTGCGCAGGAAGAGAGATGGAGACATCGACAACTGCAGTGCGAACCTATGGACTGCATCGCTTTGCGCTTGATTGTTTGGAATAGGCGGGTGTAGGGAAGGCTTCCTGAGGCTCAGATCCCGACGGTGGTTCCAGAAGTCTAGGCTTAGATGTGCCACTCGGTGCGAAAAAAACCAAGGTCGTCTCAGTCTGCTCAGCGAAAACCTGAGGTAACGCACAGGCCTGCAATGAGGGGCGCGAGCACACGAACTCTGATCAAATGAAGTGCTAAATGCATGTTTTCACGGGGGAGGGTTTCAGGTAACTTTACATGTGGCAGAATATTTGAGCCACTTGACGGCGCACCATACACCGGTGTCCGAGGTGAGAGAAATTTGCTACCGCCAAAGAAGGCGCCTGTAGATGATCATGCTGGTTGACATCCTCTTCGAGTATGTTACTTGCTATGGAAGCTAGCTTTATAGACTGTAACATCCGAACCATTCTATTTACAGAACTTCACTTTATCACACCACGGAAGCCGGTGGGCCGAGCTGCTTACGGCCGCTGGACCTGTGAGAGAACTGTAACGCGTTGCACTCTCTCCTGCTCCTGCTAGAGTGACCTCCTGCATGGACGTTTTTGGAATGGTGTCCTTAAGGACATTTGCTGCGTTAAGCATGCTTTGACTCGATGGTACTCATAATATAGACCATTATCCACTCTCTTATAATATAAATGAAGGCATCTGGAATTACAAGAAAAGGGTTCGGCATCGATAATCTTTTCTTGCTATTTGGTCATCAAACTCTGGTCGACTAATTTGGGTCGAAGGTACTGAAAACAATGCCCTCAGCAGCCTGTGCTCTTTTTTTTTGACCAAGTGCAAAGAACACTGTACTTTTCTTCGATTTCCTCGTGTATGGCATTTCTTTTGAGCTCACAAGACCGACAGCTGGCGTTTAAGACCTAAGAACTAAGCCTACTTGGAATACATCATTCGTTTTTAACAGCTCCTGTTTTTTACCGAAGGTATTTTGTCAAACCATGTAAACAGCAAGAACTTTGATAATTTTAGCGGGAAGCTTGAAGAATGGTTCTCCATGCGAAAATATTGTTGGCTGTGATGCAGGCCGTGCTGTGCAGTTCGACACAGTTTGCGCCACCCGTTAATGAAAAGGGAAGTTATGTGATTAGCACCCTGCTTTCTGACATAGCCCAGCGAGATGAAATGGCATTCATGACGTGCAAAGGACACTGGGATTTTTCGGACCATTTCTGGTTGAAGGAGGTTCCGTGGCCTGTTACTTGCTGGACTTTGCCACAGCCAGGCTTGCCCGGGCTCTACCAGCTGGTGAGGAAGAACACCGACATTAGCACGAAAACCAACGTGCTCATAACGAGCCTCGGAGAAAACCCGTCACGATGCGCTGAAGCAACATTTCGCTACTGGCTGTTTCGGTACTTAGTCGACTGGATATTGTTAGAAGACAGTGCAGAAGGAAGAAGTTTGATGAGCCGCTACGTGGCACGATCCGCCGTCAGGAATTTCACTTGTGAACTACCTAGAAGGGAAACACTGCTAAATGACGCTCGTAAAACGTTCGCTCCAAGCGTTCCGACACTGTATTCCAGAGGTTGCAGTCAGGCACACGGGAAAAGTGGGTCTGCCCTGAAAAGGCAGTCACCGCTACGAAACACAGTTGTCCACAACGCGTGCTCTGACATTGCGCACTTAAGGAAAAAGAAAGGAAAACCAAACTGCAATTCTTGGCAAATGGACATCATTTGGAGCGCCATATCACTGTACAACGTAACTGTAGTGCAGAACTTCTATTCTGATAGAAGAGCGTTAGCTACCGATATATTTGAGGGCCATGTTGACGTGCACGGGAATGTGGGTGCTGCCAGTGCGAACGCAGTAAAAGATGTAGCCATGCCCGGTTTTATCGCGTATTGGTACGATACCTTCTACTCGAACGGCAACCCTGCTATACCACTGCCAATGATTGGCATCTTGAACGAAGCCAAACTGGGTTTACTTCTTGTTGCCGGTGCGCTGATTTCCTGTTTTTTTTTTTCGTGCTGGCTGACTTCAAGCAGAGAAAACCAAAGTCAAGATCACCGGATTTGGCCTCTGATATGTTCATGTTCCTCTTAGCCTCCTTCTTAGCCTCATCATCGCCCACACCTCGCGTAAGAAGAGGGTTTGCGTCTGGCGTTGTTTGTGGTTTCTGGCTCCTGGGAATCCTTCCGTTTTCGAACTACTTCCGAAGCGAACTCACTTCAAGGTTGGCCCTCCGCGCTTTCCCGGAAGCCCTTGACAGTCTCGAAAAGTTGGAGCTTGCCCTTGACCAAAAGCGTGTGGCTCCGTGCGTAGTAAGAGGAACTTTTCAGCATAGTAACTTGAAAAGCAGTGTCCATGACAACGTCATTATCAGCAAGTTGAGCGTTTCATTTAAAGAGAACAGCGTCAAGGAAAACCTGACGACTGAAACGTATCCGGCGTGCCTCATCTGCGCTCAGCGAAACGACCGCATCTGTCATGTGTTCTCTCTGCCACCGCGGCTTCTTATTAAGGAGAAGAGAGGGCTCGTGGAATCTAGAGATGCGATAAGCAGCCTTTTGTTTAGCATAGCTGTGCGCAAGAATTATCCTCATTTGGAAGCTTTAACCGAGTTCATCAGCAGAGTTATAGAAGGCTCTCTTCTCCGTCCTTCTCGAGATTTCGAGGAATACGATATGTCACCAAAAAATCACATTCAAAAGATTATTGAATTGCAGCCGCTTCAAATAGCGGACCTAGCCTCTTTCTTTGGCATGTTCATGGCGTTTTTGGCAGTCGCCACTGCTGTTTTTGCTGTCGAGTTTTCAACTATAGCCTTCAAAGAACGAAGAAACTTAGTTCTTAGCAGTTCTCTCTAACGTAGGATGCTGGCACGGTGGAATACTGGCATCGTCCTACTATCGTGCAAAGCAGATGAGGTCGAGCGAGTGGCCTTTCTTAGCATTGCACTCTGCTTATCACAATAGCTATTTGGAGGCATTTTTTGAGAAAGATTTAATTTTACATTGTTTCAGCTACATGTTTAAAGACTTTGTTAGTTTTTCTTAATACCATTCGAACAAAACTGCTTCCAAAGAGAACACTCTAAGTGAACATACAGTCCAAGTGGCGGTAATGAAAAAGTTCCTTTCCTTCTCTTAAACAAGTATTAACGCGTTGGATACTGAGAATTTGGAACAAGTACAATATCGGAGGCTTCCTCCTAATCATAATAAAAATTATGTAAGATTCGGATCATGTTTTTCCTCACCTCTGGACCGGAACCTGGAGGCTAATGAAAGTTATTGACATTAAAAATTTCACAGCGTGTGTGTTATTCAAAGGAAAATTGGAAGGGTAGCTTTCACAGCCTAGGCGAGAGCAGCGTGTTTTAGGGAAGAAACTCCAGCTGTTATTGTTGCGGAAGTAAGAAAGATGGAACTCGCCGGACGTGTAAACTGAAGAACATTAAGTAGAGTGGGTTACGGTGTCGCTGTCTCCTCTATGGAAAAAAATTCTAACTATAATACCGGACAGGCAAGTAGAGAAACAACATTTAAAGACAGGTTTCCATTGAAGCTGCCATGGCCGACGCATTTTGGGCTGAACGGACGTCATTGGGAGAGGCATCGAACTTACTGCGAAGGCATCATCACTGATAATGATATTTTTTGTCGACAGGGAAACTCGTATTGTAAATATCGATAAGATATTTTCGTGTTTTAGAGTTTCCGCCTTTTCTAGAAAGCATGGTTGCGGGTTGTGAGCTTGAGGTGGTGGCGAGAAGAAATGAAAGACACGACTAGCGGCAGGCAGTACTGCAACAAGGTTATCTCTACGAGAGACACAGGCCGCTTCAAGCTAACAAGTTCACAAGAACGCAACCAAGTGTATTCCGTGCGACTTCATTAGAGTAAAAACCACGCCAGACGTGTCATCGGATAAATCGTATAACAATATGCGAAAAGCCCAACAAGCGTTTAAGTAAGCATCTTGCACCTGCATTCTCTGCTTAAAAATCGACTAAACCCTCAGGCATCAAAGACGCCGTGAAAGAGACCTAGTCGAAGCTATCCTAGGCTTACACCAGCCAGCCACCTTTTTCATTCGCAAGAAAACACTCGTTGATCATTCATTTATTTTTTTATTTTTCTTCTAATTTTTTATTTTTTTTGCAATCCCGGTTTTGTTACTGAATGTGCTAATGTTCGTTTCTGCACGTTTTGCAGGTCACGTAAGTGTCTAAACTCGAGTCTTAACTCAGCGCATCGTGCATCTCGCCGTTATCCTTTGTCCAGTTTTAAGCGTTGTATTTTGTGTCAAGAGAACAGCCTGACCCTGATCATGACTGCGGGTTTCGAGCATGTGAGGCTGGGCTGTCTTTCCGTCTTGTAGAGTGCTGTACAAGTCTATTGTTTCAAAAGCCTATAGTGCATTTATTCCTTACGCGATACAACGCCAGAAGTACTATCACGGTGGCCTTCACGTTTTTTGGTTATGAAAGGCTACAAATCCAATCCAGTGGATGGCTCGTTGCCTTGTTTTCGCGAAAGGCGACTGTCTCTGGAAGAAGCGACAGCGCAGTCGAGTCTTCGGAGGAACACAGTCGATTAAAAGCGGGCGTAGTTGAGAGAACTGACGAGAGGCTGCACCAAGCCCTGTTCTAAACAGATGTAAACAAAATATACAACTTCACTCAGTTAATATTAGCACAGTGCACCTGAATCAGGACGCGAGGAAAGAACGAAACAACCTGATCAGCCTTTCCTATATGTATCACGCTAACGTTTAAAATAAAAAAAACATGATGCGCTTAATCTCCTCAGTGTTGAGATCATGTCCACGGAAGAACATGTGATGAGATATCTAGCAGCGTCCTGCGAACGCTGGGTAATACACAGTGTGTTTCACCTTAAATTTAACGCATTTTTTCTTAAATAGGCGTTTTCAGTTAGAAGAGCGTCTTTTCTGCAGAGCATTGCTAACAGGGTAGTATACAAGAACACAGCTAAGATGTGATAACTGGCTGGCTGGTTAACTAATGTTGAGTAGTTAACTTTTTAGCTATTACAATTAGGATCCTTGATAACTGAGGGGCGTGTAGACCTCCGTAAGTAACATCCATTACAGTTTTTACGATTTCAAAACGTGGTTGCCCTCGGCGCTAGGGAAAACAAATTTTGGCTATCTCGACGAGTGACTGCATTGGAGAGGTTGCTTTGCCTGCAAGCTTCTCAAAAGCATGTAGTTTGGTGCAATGTAGGCAAAATTTGTCGCGCCA